>NW_022196899.1:23484806-23548431 GCF_008632895.1 Mastomys coucha
CATTTCAATGAGTAAAGTGACTTTCTCTCTTTAGAAAAGAGGAATCACCAGTAATGGAAAACATCTAGTTATTATGTTTGCCCACTAGCTAACCAGCTTATCTGTCTTTCTTGCGTGAATCTGAAGACAGACAGACATAGAAGCAACCATCTGCTTTCTTGCTGGTGTGCTCGGAGGGGACTGGAATGGCTGCCTGAATAAGAATTCTCTTTTTTTGTTTGGATTTGAAGTTTGTTTCCTTTCTTCGGTGTGCCAAAAGTTATTTAAAATAATGTCTCCTTTTAAAAGCATCCCCTCACGGGTTTGGGCATTTGTGTTTCAGACTGAAGAATGAGGTCCCCATAGTATACAGTTCCTAGAGTCGAGTAACTGCATTTATATTGTTATAAATTTTTGAGGTTGGAATCTCAAGTTTTTAAATTAAATAACTACAGTTAACTGTATTAAGTGTAAGGTTGAATTTGATCAAGAATGAGAAAAGCATTTATGACAACCCCTGTAAATGTTTAAATACTTTAGTTGTGTTTGTGAACACAAAATTGTGTTATAAGGAGCCAACATTGAGTGTGTGGGTTCCTCTGGGACATATCTGACTTTTGGGAGATAAAAAAAAACTTGCATTAATGAAATTCTGCAAGTTTTGATTTAGTAGACAACATTCCCAGTGTGTGTGAAGCAATTTTGAACTTTTGTGTGTGTGTGTGTGTGTGTGTGTGTGTAATTACTTGTAGGAATGGTTTAACTTTAATGGGGCATTTCTCGATCACATAATAGGAAAACTAATAGCTTTAATTAAGATTTATGAAGCATAAGAGGTAATACATTCGCTGTATTAGGTAATCGTTGGTGGGTGGTGTGATTTCAGACATGGATTTTTTTCGCTCTTCACTTTCCTGTGTGATTTTGGTTTAGGATTGAAATTCGTAGCACTGGAATGTCCATGTCCCTGAGTGGATAAAACTAAACTTTACTTTGCTTTAAGAAACCTTTAATTATTGATAATAATTTAATTATGGACAGATACCATTTAATATTTATTTCATGATTTCTGGCAGTAACTCCAAGACCTGACACGGGGGAGAGAAAAGGCTGCCACTTTCCACAGATGACTGTCAAATTTGAAAGCTGGGGCATAGAAAGTAGTGATTCAAACTCATAAATTAACCCATTCATTTCAAACAAAGCTAAGTCAAGCTATTCTAGCCCTGCTTCTATAAACTCTGTAATAGACACTTATTCATTTGAGACTTTGTGGGGTTTGTTTAATCTTACTGAGACTGCTTGGTTAAGATGCTGGTCAGATGCTGAGCATTATCAACTCTAATTCTCAGAATAAGATTTCTGTAAAAAGTTAGGGTGCACAAGGCCTGTGGATGAAGTGCTGGGATCGAATGAGCCTGGATCCTTTTCCATGATGGTGGTTGCCCTCTCCTGTTTCTGTGTGCAGTGGGCAGACCGCAGGGATTGAGAGGGGCTGGTGGCGATTGCTTTTCTGCCATGTGGTTTTGCCCTAGTGACCTTCAACTATCAATTTGACACGGCCTAAAATCACCTGGAAATCTCAGTTGAGTAATTGCCTCTATCAAGTTGGCCTGTGGGCATTCCTGTGCCAGACCATGCTGATTGTCTTAATTACATAAAAGAACCAACCCACTCTGGGCAGCACAGTTTCCTGGGCAGATGATCCTGGCTATAAAAAAAGCTCGCTGAAGATCTCAAGTCTGGGAGCAGTTTCCATGGTTTCTGCTTGAGTCCCTGCCTTTCCTCTCCTCCCAGTGACTGTGACAGGGAAGTATTAGCCAAACAATCCCTTTTCTTTTCTAGGTTGCTTTTGGTGGTAGTATTTGTCACAGCAACAGAAGGGAACTGGAAGAGCTGTTAAATTTTAGCTTGCGTTAGAAGTTCCTGCAGGGTCTGTTGGACCACAGAGTGCCAGTCTGAACCCTGGGAACTTTTAACTCAGCTGGTCTGAGACAGCCTGAGGATTTCTGTTTCTAGGTATTGCTCATCCTGCAGGCCAGGAGCTACTTTTTTTGTTTGTTTGTTTGTTTGTTTTCGAGACAGGGTTTCTCTGTGTAGCCCTGGCTGTCCTGGAACACGCTCTGTAGACCAGGCTGGCCTCGAACTCAGAAATCCGCCTGTCTCTGCCTTCCGAGTGCTGGAATTAAAGTTGTGTGCCACTGCTGCCCAGCTCCAGGAGCTACGTTTTGAGAATTGCTGTAGGGAAGAGGATGGGAGTGCAGAAGAGGAGGAGAGAGAGCAAAAGAAGATGACCACAGCTGTAGATACACATAGAAACTTTGCACTAGACGATTTCTAGAAAGATGCATAAGTTTCTCTTTTTTATTTGTTCTTTGAGCATCGGACAAGCCATTTTCCCTAGAGCAGAGTTGATTTGCTAGATGTTTAGAGGTACTTAGGCAGGAAATGCTTTCAGCATATGGATTAGAACTAGGCCTGTAGCTCAGTGGGAGAGCCATTGCCTGGCTGTATTCTATAGAATATAAAATTCTTTATCTGTACACATATATTGTATAGTAGATACATTATACATATGTATATCCCATATCTATATCTGTCTGTCTTTGTTTATCTTTGTATCTATCTGTGTATGTGTGTGTGTGTATGTATGTGTCTGTCTGTCTGTCTGTCTGTCTGTCTGTCTGTCTGTCTACCTACCTACCTTGCAGATGAGGGTCTTATGTTAAGAAGCATCACCTACTCTATTGTATAGTATGTAGCTAGTGGTTCTAAAGTTGTATTGTGCAGAGACCAACCTTGGGACCCTTGGGGAAATACAGATAGATTCCTTTGGGGAAATGTATAGCCAGAGATTCAATACATCTGTGCTAGTGCTGAAAGCTCTGTATTCCAAGCCTTGCCCGTGAAGATTTGCTTGCTGATAGTTCATGTGCCACAGTGAGCATGGGCCTGTGGATGACTTTCATTGTGTATATTTGCTTCGTGGCTCTGTAGGGAAATTTTCTCTTTCAGCATTTTTGTCCCACCACAATTTCCTTGTGGCCCAGTGGAAATCCTCTTGCTGTTTTCCAGTGGAATTTATGATGAACTTTGATAGCTACTTTCCAAATCTTATATTCTGTTTCTATCAAATGTAGGCTTAAAGAGTAATTTCTCTAGGTCTGATGTTCCCATCTATGGACTGCCCGGTGAGGCTTCATTGCTGACTTTTTCTTCCCCTATGCTAGTAACTTGGCAAACATATAGCAATTAAATAAATTCATACATGGCCTATGTTTGTGCATACACATATGAGTTTTACATGTGAACGCATATACTATATTTTATGGATATACGTATTCTATGAGGTATAGATATCTATATAAATATGTTTATAATGAGCCATGTGCCTCCCCCGCCCCTCCTCCCCCGCCTAACATCATGATGGTGTTACCATAGAAAGCTGTGAGAGCGAAGGGGAAAGAAACTAAGTGGAGATGTAGGGAAAACATCTGTATAAAAGTGATAATAAATAGACTTAAAAACTTGCATTTAGGAACATGATAGGATATTTGGCCTTGAAAAGCAGAGTGTCATTTCCAAATAGTGGGTGTGGACTAGGACTATTCCCCAGGATGTACATAAGGCCAGCTGTGTCCACTTGCAAAGAACCATCCCAGCTGGTCTTGTTGACTGTTGACCTTCCCTTGTGGACCCTCATCTGATACCCAGTCATTCCTTCCCGACAGTTGTATGCGATTCTGCTCTAATTGCACATGGCCTTGAGGGAGTCTTAGGGAGGGGGTGGAGTCGAGACGAGGTTCCATCTATGCAGCCATGGGGAAGCTATTGTGTGTACTGAACAAAAGTTTTCTAGGGTGCTGCTGTGGAGTCATTCATGGTCCTACAGGTGACCCTTCTCCCAAGCTCTGTAAACAAGCCCAGAACACTCACCAGCTCCCTGGAGGGGGGGGGTGGTCTTCAGTGGACTTGTACTTTGCTTTATTGTTGGGACTTTAAGAGGAAAGGGTAGATGTTATTTACATCTCCCCTAGGGAAGGAATTTTAACAATAGTAGCTTTATTAAATTAGTCTACAGGCAATTGTGCAATGTGTTGGTAGCTGGTTGAAGTATTCCAGACAAGGTAAAGGATTTGCTAAAGAATTCTAAGGCATAGGCTTTCCGTCCAGTGACACTGGATAAAACCATGCCATACAAAGCAACAGGAGAAATGGAAGTGTTAAGCTTCTAAGTGTAGACTTAGATGGTAAGAGTTCCACTGTATCATGACAGAGAGATAAGTGTGCTCGCATTGCTATCTGGTGAAGATTGTGCCTAAACTGGGCAGCGGAGGATCTGGTAAGCAATGGAGCAGGGGCAATGGGCGCCTAGTATGAAGGCATCTTCTTAAACTCCAACTTATTGTATTGGTTTCCTTAAGTGAAATCAGGTGGTTAGACCAAGTTAATGGCAATAGGTTATAATGTGACATGGAAGAAAGCTTTAGATTCAGTAAACCATGTCTATGTGCTACTTCTACTTTCTGTCCTCTTGGTGCCTTTGGCTCTTGGATTATTCTGGAGATTTCCCAGTTTGTAACCCATGGAATGCCAGAGGATGCTTTGGTTTTAGAAACCAGTATTTCTTGAAATCGTAGAATGAGTAAAGTCATACTATGATTTGGTTAAGCTTACTACCCCAGTTAAGGATAAATGGGGTGCAAAGTGATACTGTTCTCAAGTTCTTTGCAGTAGTAACTGAGCAGTAAGAGGACTGGCAAGTCCTGGTAGTGTCTGGCTCTTCTAGTTATTGAAAAAGCACCAACCCATAACCGACATGAAGGTTCAGTCATGCTCCTTGGGCCTTGGAGGGGTGTTGTGGCACTTATACCCTCCACAGGTTCAGGGAACATTGCAGAAGAGGGGTAGGAGTACGTAATAGCCAGCAGGTAGGGTGAGGGTCTGTGAATGCTGTCCCTAGAGTTGAGATGATCATTGTCATCAAGAAGGCATCAATGGTTACCTGAATGGGGTCCACACAAGACGTGGCCTGTCAACAGTCAGCCATGGATGTCTTCTGGGAGAGGAAGAGAGTTATTGCCTTCACTGGCACATACCCCGATGAGCCCAACAGGCTTCAGTGGATAGCTCCAGGGTCAGATGGAGAGTCCTGGTTCAGCTTAGTGGGTCTTGGGGTTGGAGAGATAGCTCGGCACTTAACTCCACTGACAGCTCTTCCAGAGCATCCCTGTTTAGTTCACAGCTAACCACATGGCCGCTAATAACTCTCTATAACTCCAGTTCCAGGGGATCTGACACCCTCTTCTAGTCTCCTTGGGTATTGGATCTGCACACGATTCACAAACATACATGCAGCCAAAGCAACCATACACATAAAATGGTAAATAAAGAAGCTGAAAAGCTTATTGGGTCACAAAGTAAACAAACAAACATGAATATGAGTATGGAGTGTGTGCATGTGTGACACTGTCAAAGAACATAGTTAATTAGTGGATCCCATGGCAGTCCAGTGTTAAGACTTCGTATGAGAAAGTTCACACCCTCACACTTGACCGCGTGTTAATGGAAAATCATGCACTGTGCTTAGGTGCTTGTTCAACCTCATTTTCTTTAGGGCATCTTCAAGTGGAAACAAGACGACTTTTTTGTACATGCTGCCAATGGCCTGCTACTCACTGCTCTTGTCCTTGCGGGCTTTCTTCCAGGCCTTCATGGGTGCTCTCTCTGTCTCATCTTCAGTAGGACTGATGATAAGTCACGCGTTAGTATTTTGGCTACAAACTGCTCCCACATCAAGTCCACACCTTGCTATCTCTCTAAACTCTGTTAAATATTCTTTGTAGCTTCAAGAATTTAATCATTTTGATATAGAATATTTTAGTGTTGACTGTCATGAGGCTGTGGTAGCAATTGGCCCTCATGTCCTGGGAGACAATGAGAACCACATTGTCCTTTGCTGAGATAAGTGATAATAGGATGGAAAGGTATCTAGTGCAGTGAGTGCCTGACTCTGACCTAGCTGTTGGGTCTGAATCTTGAGGAAAGCGTCTTATCCTGACTTCCTGAGAGTCTCTAGTCTGTCACAAATAGCCCTCTGAAGTGAGTCCCATGTGGAACACCTGCTGTGTCTCTTGCTCTGTGGAAGCTTGTTTGCTGATGTGGCTGATTATCAGCATGGGCTCATTGCTTGCTCTCCCAGGAGGCCACAGCTCAAAGGAGCTGTCACCATTCAGTCTATTCTAGAATCCTTAGTTTGTCTTTTTCACATTGGTATTTGTTCTGGTGCCCACAACCACAGGTTTCCCAATGTTTCTATCTACTTAGCAAACCAGAAGATTGTTCTCACAGCAGTGCAGCACACTAGAAAAACCCATTAGTGAAAACCAATGCTTATTTAGATTTTGTTTGTTCCCTCTTTGGTGGAAATCCAAAGCCAAAACCAAACTCTGGTTTTGTTGACAATCTGTTGTTTCTCTGTCTCTGGTCTAGGTGTGGACCAACATGACAAGCCCGTGGGGATTAACAGTTCTCAGCCAAAGATACTGAGGAGGGGGAGTGGGGGTAAAAGTGAAGTGGAAGAGGGACTGTCTCATTTTAGAGGACAGTTTGGTAAGTTGGTTCGACTGCCGTCATTGGAGACAAAATGGAATGATTCTGGGGGACGTAATGGGGAAGATATCTTTAAAATACAAGTTGTTGTTGGTTGTTTTTGTTTTTTTTTCTCCCTTAAGAACTGCATGTTATTTGAATGTAGGTACATTAAAGGCAACTGATTAGATGGATAGTTCATAGACCCATTTTTCTGTCAAATTGCAGTGTCTGATGGACATGAGGCACAGTGTGCCTTGACTAAACCAAGAGAGGCCAGTTGAGCTTGTGTGTCACCATCCAGACTGATTTTTTCAGCCACAGATCAGTAGAGGTTAGAGAGCAGAAAGAGTTGGGGCACATCACACAAAAGAAGACACACTCACAAAGTACCAGAGCCGAGGGCTGGTTAGAGGATGTATTTTCCACCCATGCTTTTGGTAATGAAGAAACAGATGCTGGGAGATAGCACCCATGGATTTCCTAGTGTCTGCCGCCAGTGATAAAGCTAAGTGTGGAATCTCATTTAGCACAGTGCCTTCTCCAGAGCTGTGTAGGGACATGGCTAGTTTCGCTCCTTTTCAGGTAGGAATGATGGTGCCTTCCATCCTTCTAGCTGTGCATAAACCAAGGTTTTAGTTATTCCAGGATTTTTAGTAAATGCCACAAGATCAAAACACAGATTGGCCATTTTTCCATTGCACAAAACATCGGGCAAGTCAAAGCTGTGATATGCTGCAAGAGGAAACAAAGGGTCTTGGGTAAATAGTTTCTCTCAGAGAATAGAAGCAGAGTATGTGGCTCAGAATGCTAACCCTACCATCCATTCCCTATGTGACTTTGGCAATTATTTTACTAATTTTCTCAGGTTCCCATATTTGTAAAGTAAGGGGTGATGTGGTACATGTTGTTGTGAAAGTGAAGTGAGTTAGCACACATAGGTACTGAGAACTGGGTGTGTGCAGACTTCTCAAGCCTGTTACTTCCTGCTATCAGTATAATGAGTTCTGTTCCTACAGCAGTGCTATCCCCAACTGCAGCACCTCATACTGGGTCCTGCTTCTAAAAGCCAGTGCCTAGAGAGCAGGGGCAGGTGGCTACACTCTAAGAACTGCCCAGGCTGGGTGAATGCATTCACATAATTTGTCAGAGAATACTTGCGTGTCATATATACTGGGATATTATAGGCAAATATCAGGTTTGGTGGGCACCTGCTCAGATTTCTTATGTCCTGGAATGGGCATTGCTCAGAGAACAGGGATAGGGGTAGACAGAACTTTTTAAGAGAGTATTCCATTTCCCTTCTCTCTCAGAACTGTTTGTTTCATATGCCAGTTTGAACTCACTCCCTATTCTCCTGCCACTTAGATGTGTAGTAAAGCAAGTAAATAAACGAATAAACAAAATCAACGGAATGAGGTCTCCTGTAGAGGGAAGGGAAGATCTCAATAGAAGCTTTATGATCCTGAATGCTTGGTCCAAAGGCACTAATTCTTTCCTCTAGTGAAGCACAAATAGATGCCAATAAACCACCAAAATGACGACTAGTAAATTTAAACTTTCTTGCAAATACGTTCTTCTTCAAGCCTGATTTCATTAGCCCAAGCCTTAATAATATCAGTGTTCACCTATTCCTTAAGGAGGGGGTGAAAATTAATGTCTGAAAGAGTTGCCAGAGGCACAATTGCCATGCAAAGTAGTATTGTTATTTACATTACATGGCAAATCTATGCCCAAGGCAATAAATAAATTATGCTAAATAGATGGAAAACTAGTTTTTGCCTTTAGGTGTTTAAAATACAAAGGTGGGGAAAAAAATAAAAGGAGCGATTCAAATTTAGAGAGCTCTTTATAAGGAGAGAAAGTTTTAGATCGAACAGTCCACAAATGAATTCCTGTGGTTTTCCGGGATGTTTTCTATCTGTGGATAAGATGTTCTCCATCCTATAGAGAATGGAATATTGAGTTAGGAGCACTTACTGATTAGATAGGTAGATGTTTAGGTGTTTGTTTTTTTTTTTTTTTGAAATGAAGATATTGAAAAATAAGACAAGTGAATTTTATTCTGCATGAAGTTCTTGATCCCAAACCTTTTATCCCTTAGGAAATACAAGTGTGCGTTGTAGGTTTTGGGTACAAAACCTCCTGCATGATGAGGAGCCTAAGAATAGTAAGGGTGGATAGATACCTGAATCTAGAGGAACACTGCTGCCAGAATGTTTTACTGCTTGTGTGTTGCTTTCATTTTCTTTCTTTCCTTCTTTCTCTCTCTCTCTCTCTCTCTCTTTCTTTCTTTCTTTCTTCCTTTCTTTCTTTCTTTCTTTCTTTCTTTCTTTCTTTCTTTCTTTCTTTCTTTCTTTCTGTCTTTCTCTCTCTCTCTCTCTCTCTCTCTCTCTCTCTCTCTCTCTCTCTTTCTCTCTCTTTCTTCTGTTTGGGGGACATAAAAGTATTTTTCAGGGCTAAGGAAGATGTTTCAGTCAGTGAAGTGCTAGTTGAACAAACATGAGGACCTGAGGTCACTCTCCAGGGGCAAAAGAAAGAAAGGAAGAAGTGAATGAATGAATGCCAGACACAGTGACCTGCAGCTGTAACCCCAGCACTGAGTTCATAGAGACAAGGGGACTGAAGCTTGCTAGTCGCCTAGCCTAGACAAATCAGTGAGCTCCAGGTTCAGTTAGAGACCCTGTCTCAACAAATATGATGGAAAGCAATTGAAGCATGCTAACTGATGTAGGCCTCCATGCTCCTACACACAGGTGCACACACGAGTGTACACACATATGCTGCACATACATGCACAAGCATGCACATACAAACATGTGCACATATATCACATACACACAAACACACACACACACACACACACACACACACACACAGAGTTTTTCCTAAGTAGTACCACAGAGTATCCACAGAGACCAGAAGAGGTTGTTTGATTCCCTACAGCTTGATTTACAGGGTAACACTGGGAATTGAACTCAGATCCTCTGCAAGAGCACCAAGCACTCCCTAAAATTTATTTTTATGCAATCAGTTGGTTTAAGGAGAAATTAAATGCTAACCTTATAATAGTCTATCCTCATCCCCTTTGATTCTGAAATTTCAGTGCTGTGGAATTGTCCCTCCTTTCCCATGTATTAAACTTGAATGCAATGACATCATTCTCTTGGGAAATACATCCACGTATCTGGTAATGATTCTGTATTTGGCCTCTAGGCAGGGAGAGGCAAAACACCTAAGACAGATGGTCCTTGCTCTTATTTTTGAAATGTTCCTGAGATCTGTAATCCATAACCTCGACTGCTGTGTCCTCCGATGTTTCCTGATAATCTTGTATTTATTACTATCAAGGTACTCTTTTACAGCCCACTTATCCTTACCACTTCATCTTGTTTGATAATTTGGATAAATGAATAATAGGTCATCAAGGATTCCTTGAAACCCTTTACTATTCTTCAGGGCTTGTTCTAGTCTTGCAGGGTCTGATTTTCATATTCTGAGTGACCTCTGGCCACTTTCATTCTCACTGTCTTAATCATGAGTCATATATTGGGGTACGTTGGTTTGCAGAATACATGTTTAGAACCCTGAGCATTATTTTGTGAGTATTGCAAGCAAAAAATGACCCTCGGCTGCTCAGTTTGGCTTATTTATTTTCCAGCCTTTCTATTCATGTATCCTTCTCTCATACAATACATCCTGACTGATGTTTCTCCCTCTTCACTTTTACCGGCCTCTCCCATCTTCATTACCTGAGATCCACCCCTCTTCCATTTCCCTTCAGAAAAAAGCAGGCCTCCCAAGGATATCAAATGAACACAGAATAACAGGATACAATGGGCCTGGCACAGTCCCTCATAATAAGGCTGGACAAGGCAACCCAGCAGGAGGAAAGGGGTCCTAAGAGCAGGCAAAGGAGTCCGACACTCCCGCGCCCATTGTTAGGAATCTCACAAAACCTCTAAGCTACACAATCGCAACATATATGCAGAAGACCTAGCTCAGACCCATAGCAACACTGTGACTGTCAATTCAGTCTCTGTGCACCCCTATGAGCCCTGCTTACTTGATTCTGTGGGATGCTCTTGTGGTGTCCTTGACCCCCAGGCTCCTACAATTCTTTCTCCTCTTTTCCGTGGGGTTTGTGGAGCTCCACCTAATGTGTAAATTAGACTCTCCACATAACATCTGGCTGTTGCACTCTGCACCTGCTCCCGTCTGCTGCTGGAGAAAGCCTTTCTGATTTTACCACTGGACAACACACTGAACTCTGAGTCTGGCGAATGTCACTAAGAATCATTTTATTGAATTTCTTTCTTCTTTCTTTTTTTGTCCAGTTGTGTTTTGTTCTATGTCCAGCCTCTGGTTCCTGGCCATCCAGGTAGTGTAGGGCATGGGCTCCTTCTTATGGCATGGGCCTCAAATTAGATCAGTCATTGGTGGGCTACTGGCAGAAGTTCTGAGCCACGGTTGCCCTAACACATCTTGCAAGCAGAAAGGTTGTAGGAGGAAGGTTTTGTGGCTGGGTTAGTGTCCCAGTCCCACCACTGGAAGCCTTGCCTGTTTATAGAAGATGGACAACTTGGGCTCTGTGTCCTCCATTACGAGGGGTTCTCACTAGGGTCACCCTCAGAGATTCCAGGAAGTTTTCACTGCACTCACTTCCACATTGACCCCCAATGCTTCCCAGTTCCACTCATCTCTCCACATGGTCTCTCCCTCTGTCCCCCTGTCCTCCACTTGATCCTTTCTGTTTGCATCCCCACCCACACCTCTGTTCTATTTCCCCTTCCCAGGGAGATACATGCATATCCTACAGCTCCCCCTTGTTACTAAGCCTCTCTGGGTCTGTGGATTGTAGCATTATTTTCTTTTATTTTACAGTTAATATCTACTTAGAAGTGAGTACCTACTGTGCTTGTCTTTCTGGTCTTGTCTTTCACTCAGGATGATTTTTTTTCAAGTTCCATCCATTTGCATACATATTTTATAATGTCTTTTTTTTTCTTTTTTATTTACTCTTCTCTCATATGATAGGTGTCATTTTTTTTAACAGCAAAATAATACTCCATTGTGTAAATGTATTATATTTTCTTTATCCATTCTTCAGTTGAGGGACATCTAGGTTGTTCCCAGTTTTTGGCTATTACAAATAAAGCTGCTATGAACATAGTTGAGCAAATCCTTTAAGTTGAACCATCCTTTGAGTATGTACCCAAGAGTAGTATAGCAGGGTCTTGAGATAGATTTGTTTTCTGAGGAACCACCATATTGATTTCCATAGTGTCTGTACAAGTTTGCACTCCCACCAGCAATGGAGGAGTGTTCCTCTTGTTTTACATCCTTGCCAACATGAGCTATCACTTGTGTTATTGATCTTAGCCATTCTGACAGGCATAAGATGAATCTCAAAGTAGTTTTGATTTGCATTTACTAAGGATGGTCAACCTGGTTTTAAATCCCACTTTTCATATAGGTCCCTTTAATTGAACCTTCCCAGACTTACTCTAATCTTTCTTTCTTTTCTTCTCTTTCTATTAAAATTCATCCCGTTTCTTGAAAAATAACTCTGTACTGTTCCTGAGGTTTATTCTAAAGGCCACTGCTGTGTTTTACTATTAGCATTGTGTTCTAGAATGAGACTGTCTTATGTGTCTTTGTAACCAATGGCAGATCTCACCGACTCATTCAGATACACACTTTGTATTCAAGCAGGAACTCAGAGTCTATCTGCATCTGGAATACCGTATCTGGTTTAGTATGGTCTGACTTTGGTCAAGTCTAAAGAATATTAACAGAAAATATTTGTCAATATGGGTGAGGAGCTGGTGTGGGGAGTAAGGTGTTTGCTATGCAAATAAGAGGACCTGAGTTCAGATCCCTAGGGCCCACTAATAGAAAAACATGATGCATGAAAGTAGTTCAGGATGGAGAGGAGAGATAGGAGGAACCTGGGAGGTCATTGGTCAGCCAGCCTAGCCAATCAGCAAGCTCCAGGACAAGTAATAAGAGGCACTATGAAAGAAAGAGAGAGAGAGAGAGAGAGAGAGAGAGAGAGAGAGAGAGAGAGAGAGAGAGAGAGAGAGAATATATTCTGGCCTCTACAGGCAAATACATGGGTATTTGCACTACTTTTACAGCCCCATTGATCTTAATGTATTACAATGCTTGAGCAATTATCAAGCCACATTACACTCAATTCTCCTATTTTCCATTTCCTCTAGTTTCCTTAACTCTCTGATTCATTTTTCTATTTTCTTCATGCCTTCATTTTTCCCATCTTGCTTTTGGATGCAAATTCACATCACTGGCTTTTTTTTAAAATTTCTTTTCTTTCTTTCTCTCTTTCTTTCTCTCTCTCTCTCTCTCTCTCTCTCTCTCTCTCTCTCTCTCTCTTTCTTTCTTTCTTTCTTTCTTTCTTTCTTTCTTTAAGATTTGCTTTTACTGACGTGTGTGTTTGTGCCTGTGAGTATATGCTGTGTGTATGCAAATACCTGTGGAGACCAGAAGAGGGTGTGGGATCCTGTGGAACCAGAGTTACAAGTAGCTGTGAGCCATGGGCTATGGGTGCTAGGATCCAATAATCTCTGTCCCCCTGGAACAGTCTGGCACAGTCTCAGCTGCTAAGTCATCTCTGCAGCCCTGTTGCTGCCTTCTTTTTGAGGAACTTTGTTTTCCAAGTTTTTCTTTCTTTGACTTGGTAACTCTCTGCCCTTCTCCCTCCAGTATTCCCTTCCTATTTCGTCTTTGTTTACTCTCAGTTGATAGTCTCTGCAAAGAGCTGTCTAGGTCCCCTGACCTCACAAGAAGCTTCCTGAAGAACCGCTTAAGAAAAACAAGGCATTATGTATTACCCTACACATTCTACAATCGCCCTAGCAATTTAGTAACTATGCTCCAATTTAAACCAGGCCTCGAGGCAACAAAAATTGCACCAAATGCCAACTAATTTACCAAAGGTAGAGGAGGAATATTTGGGAGTCAATTCCCTTCAAGCCATCTGATTCATATTATTGACTCATTTAGAAAACAGAAAGTGAACAGAGACAAGTTTTTAAGGAGTTTGGTTTCATGCAAATAACTAGCAATTGCAGCCCATTATTTTTATACCACGACTTCATTAGTCATATCCCTGTCAGACCTGTGACCAGTGTCAAATGTTTTCAAAAAGCACACCAGGACAGGCATGGAACTCATCAGCCTGTGTCAAAGGTCGCTCTCATTAAGGAGTCAAAATGAAAACTTTCAGTGTCTCCAACACATCGCCCACCTCTCCCCCATCCTCCCACCCCCCACTCCTGAGCCCAAGGCCTGTTAAGCACCTCCAGCTCCCCAGACATTCAAATAAGATCAAGATGACAGGGCCAGAAAATGAATAGGGCTCTTACCCGGCTGGACTTCATAATCCAGCACTGATTGAAACAACCAGAAAGCTGTTTGCCAGGTCTTATAACACCATTTCCTGAGGTTAAACATAACATCTCAAAATGAAGCAATTAGGGGCTTCTCTAAAACAGGAGTCTTCAGTAATTAAAAGAAAAAAAAAGAGGAGAAGGGAAAGAAAAGAAAAGGGAGAAGGAAAGAAAGAAAGAAAGGGAGGAAGGAAAGAGGGAAAGGAAGAAAGAGAGAGAGAAGAAAGTAAAGATGGTCAAGATAGGTGCTGAGTATAGAGACCACGAGGTAGCTTTTGATTTGTCCTTTCCCTTCCTGGAAAGGTGATTTTTGATTTTGGAGGTAGGAAGTGAAGGTTAATTATGCACATCAGTGTTGTAATGGAGGGTTTTAAGGAAGTTGTAAAAATGAAACCCATCTTTTTCAAGACTCAATTAGATACTTGGAGAATAGCAGAGCTTTGCTTCCTCCCTCCTCAGCTTTTGTTTTGAACAGTAACGGCTGTTTTGGAGACTGTCCACTTGGTGGGCACAGCCACAGTGGGATTATGCTCTGTGCAATTTGAAAAGGGGTCTAGAGGTGGCTTTTTTCCTTTGAAATCTTCTTTAGACCATCATTTGGTGCTGATGTTGAATTTACTCCTGGGGGGACCTGAGATGGGTTATGTCCGGTCTCCATCCTACTTGGCGGTTACAGGAGTTTTAAGATTGATGAGCAGATATCCAGCATCTCATGAGCAGAATGTCAAAGAAGTCTCTAGTTGTCACTATGACTTTTTTTTTTCAGAAGCAAAATACTATTTAACAATAGGAAATGCTGAAATGTGACGACTGTATTGATCTCTAGAGGACACAGTCTGGACCCACATGAAGGAGCTGTCTGGGGATGCTTGATTTAATTCTGCATTATTAATATCTGTGACTTTCTCTTTCCTTACTTGCTTATTAAGTCACTTACACTCAGGAGATTCTCCCAGCGTGTATAATGTTACTGTGTGCGTGTTTTCAGGGCTGACCATTTGGTCTTGCGTAATCAACTGGTGTGCTGCTGCTCCTCCCCGGGAGACCATTTCCCCTGCTCTCAGCGATTCTTAGTTGCCTGTAGTTCTTTGTGTAGGGCTGAAGCCTCCCTGTCCACTTTGGCATGTTTATTGCTGTCATCCTTGTTAAGCTCGTGTTTGGGCAGTCATGTGGGTGAGACTTTATGGGTGTAGCTTCCGACATTTCTAGGAGATACAATCTCAGAGCAAACTCCTTGATCTCTGCTCTGAACAATCTTTCCGCTCCTCCTTCCAAAATGTTCCTTGAGGCTTAGGTACCAGGATCGAGTGATATGATACAGACAGAGAATGTTATCTTTAGGAATATATATGCATAAACATATATATGTAACAACAATTAATGCAAAAGGAGGCCATGAGTTTGAATGAGAGCAAGGAAGGCATAAGGAGAAGTTGTGAAAGGAGGTAACATAAGAGGAAGATAATGTAATTATATTCTTAATCTCAAAAAATAAAGGGAATAATAAAGGGGCATGTGTGTAGGAAGAAGGGGGAATGGAAATGTTTCAGAGGAGGGGCAGTTGGAAGTATGATCAATGTTTACATATGGATAAAATTGTCAAATTAAAAAAAAGAGTTTGCTCCAGTCTCCTTGACTACCTTTTCAGGAAAATAGGTCCCATGCCAGGATAGTTTTGTCTCATATTTATTTTCTAAAATCTTGCTTTTAAATCTTGTTAGGCTCACTTTTGTTATTTACTGATTTGTGTGCATGCACATATGCATGTTTATGTGTGGGGGGTGTGTGTGTGTGTGTGTGTGTGTGTGTATCTATGTATGGAGGCCAGAGGTCAAGGGTAATAGCTCACCATCTTATATCTTGAGATAAGAACTCTCATTGAATCTGGTGCTCACTGGTTTGGCTGGCGTGAACAGGCAGCCTCAGGGAGCTCTTGTCTCTGCCTCCCCAGTGCTGGGATTACAGGCCCGAGTCACTGCTCTCTGCTTTTTCATGGTGGCTTCTGGGGATCGAACTCAGGTCCTCATGCTTGTGAGACAAGTAAGTTACTGATTGTATCACCTCCCTAGCCCACTTTCAGTTATCTCAATGCAGGGATATCTTGAGAAACATCTTATTCTATAGGTATTTGATGTGTGTCTTCAAGGTGAGCTAAAGGAAAATGAATTCAAGATCATGAGTAGCCCACAAAAGGCACCCTTGGACATCCATTGTGCTGCGAGTACAGAAGCCTTCTGTTTGTGTGGTAAATAAAAAGAGGAACGCCCCAAACCATTATTTTAAGCTTCTACAAAGCATTATTTTAAGCTTCTACATCCAGTCTGAGGTTCATTCCTAAAGTCTAAACACATATTCTAATAAATGGCAAACCTTCCACACTAAAGATACTGCCAGATACTGCCAGAGTGGGATTCTGATGCTGGGCTGCGGCTTTACATCCTATTGGTTACCAGCATCAGCCACGTGAGTTGCTCCCAGTGTGTTTTGGGTTAGGGAGTTGATTGAAAGGTACTCTATAAATGAATGATTAGGCTTCAAAAAAAAAATCCCCTCCATTGCAGAGATGGCTCTGGAAGGTAAGATGAAATTGTACTGAGCTTGTGGCCTAAGTTCCGCATGCATGCCATTGTTTACTGTGCTAAGGAGAATCATTGCTTTTTCCTGTCTCTAGCTTGCTGTCTCAGGGCTTCATGACATCTGAACAAATGGGATGAGCGAGCTAGGCATTCCTGACTGTTCCGTCTTTGTGCACTGGGCCCCAAGGAACAAATTCACCAGGAGAGGACTTCATGCTTCCTTCTCTTTGAGTTGCTAGTCAAGGCTCACTCTTTACCTGTGGCCTCTGCATTTCCCGAGGGTGAGGCATCTGTGATTGATGCCCCTGGCGTGAGGGGCGTCCCCTCACCCCTTCAGGAAACAGGAGGGCCAGAGAGATAGTGCTCAAGTTTTCTTTCACAGACTTTGCTCCCTAACTCTAATCACCTTCTGCTGTGGGAAAGAGATGAGATGAGGCCTAAAAAATAGATCATTGTCCGCCTCTTAGATTAATGCAGAGAAAGCGGTATTGTCTGTTGAATGGATAAATCTTCCTGCCGTCACTCAAAACCTAAATTCAACGCTACTTCATCTCTAAGAGGCTTATCTTCCTTGAATAGACCCTTGCAGCTCAAGTAAGAGGCGATGTAATGAAGCGTGTTTTTTTCTTAAGTGAGAAACATGCTGTAAAGAAGGGGAGACTGCAGCTGTTCTGAAGGGGCGCTGCAGACTCTCGAAAGACTTGTCATTTATCTGGTCTTGCATGACATCAAATGATAGAAGATCAAGTTCAAAATCTGCCAGAGCAGCTCAAAAGGCCTTCTTCATCTATTAATTAAATAGTGCTTATTAACATACAATGTTGTGCAGCTGGGACTCGTATCAAACACGATGGGAAAAATATGGAAGCGGCTTTCAACACTTGCCCTCCAGGCAGGGTTTATTAGGAGGCAAATAGCTTGGGAAATGGTGATGGTTCTACCCCAAGACAAAAGTTAATATTGATACCATAATATGTGGTTAAATGAAAGAGCTGGTAGACAGGTGGCGTTAAGCAGATGGATAAACTCAAAGTGACGGGCTGAGATCAGGGAAGAGTGTACCCTTTTGTTTGTGCTTGTAATTAATTCAACAGTCTCCTCCACGGTGTAGCCTCACTGACTTCTCAAAAGTTAAACATATGCAACACACACATGCATACATAATTGCTAAAAATACTTGCTTATGTACCTCGGTCAAACTCAGGCTACTGTATTAGGCTGACGTTTAATCTGAACTTCGGAATGAACATCAAGATTTTCATCACAGCAATAAATTTTTACCAGATAAGGATAATTTTAGCGACATTTCATCATCCGCTGACTTAGGTTTCTATGTACAAGTCTTGCGTTATCAGTCTGTGTGCAATTCAACGGCACCACATTTAATTTTAGAGCAGCAGAGAGCAGGCCATGTTCCCCAGAGGAAGCAGTAGATTAAGAAGGCGCTAAAAGCCCAAAGAGTTGTCTGTGGTCCTTGGTAATTTCCACTGGGAAAAATAACAGGATTTGTACCACCAAGGATGCCTTGCTAGCTTTTAAATTCCCATTGGCCACTTGAACTTAAACGAAACGTCACCAGTAAAGTTACTGAAGAAGTTTCTATTTCCGAGTATCAAATTTATGTCACATATTTTAAGCTGTCTGGAGGTGGTGATTAATGGATGACACTCACATCTTGATCTGCCATTAATTTGTAGAAACTGATCACCTAATCATTTGATATTTCAAACAAGAGACAGTACCTTAGGAGGCAACTCCTTCCTTTGTACCAAGCATCAAGGCTCAGTGTTTTCCTGCTCTACCACTGACTAACAATCCTAGTGTGGCTGAGGAATGGATGGCCACTTGATGTTGGCTAATAATCCAGAAGCTGAATTATAATCACTACCTTTAGCTTTTCCCTCCCACAAAACTACTCCTTGGTTAGTAAGTGAGCCGCGAACCTGCTCTGAAGGCTGCTTTCCTATGTCTAGATGTTTCATAGAAATACTGAATAGTCAACTTCCAAATGATGGGAGGGGAAGAAGCACAACCCGTGGCCTGTACTTCAGAATGTTGCAGACTTCCAAAGGAAATCCCATGTAAAGCTCTCCATGGGATTCTTTGAACAGGATTGATAAGCAATGTGTGTTCATTTATTCATCTGTTGATCCATTGATTGATACACTCTTCATTCCACCTTCCAAGGGCTTCACAATGTAAATATGTTGTTTTGTTAACTCTTAATCCTCCTGCCTGGTGTTTGGAGGTCATCAGTGTGATGGTGACCCGTGTGCAGTCTTAGCTGTCCCATTCACTTATAGTCATAAGGGGCAAAGGGAAGAAAGAGAGCTGTTTAGATGTTATTGGTGCAAACCTGTTTTTAACAGGAAAGCAACCTGCAATATATGGCTTCGTGGTAGAGCGCCAGCAACATGATCTGCCTCTCACTGTTGGGACTCGGGTGGAGCAGGGGCTTTTAAAGAGTGCCGACTATCTGCTGGGCTCGGTACTAAGCTTTTTCTGTGTATCAACTCACTTAGGCTTCACAATAGTTCTGTGAAACAGGGTACCGTTACTTGCTCAATCAGAGAATTTCCTTGGGGCCACACAGCTAAAATCAAGATTCTAATCCAAAATCAGGCTCCAGAATTTATGCTTCTAACACGTTATTCAGCTCAAAGACTCCCCACACATCACATGGTGAAGAAGTCGACACTCTTGATATATACGCTAACATACCTTGGCGAGGCTATAACTCTGTATCTACACAGAGCCTCAATTAGGCCTTGACAGTATTTTAGCCTCAGTTCTCCAACACATTGAAAGTACTTGACGCAGACCATATCATATAATGACTGCTGCTAATGCAGATTGCTAGGTTTAATTGGAGCAGAAATGACTAGGACAGAGTTCATTGTTTCAGAATGTTGAGGTTGGGGAAGACCATGTTTTGCGTAAGTTATGCATAACCTCTCTTCCTCCAGCTGAGTAAAAATTCTAATACCTTTCTTTGATGTGCCAGCTGTACCAAGGCTTCCCAGGGACCCAGGGTGCATTTTATCTTGAACTACGAATTGCGAAGATTTTTATTGTCCTCTGTCACAAATACAGCATCTTTTTACTGTGGGTTTTGATGCGTTAAATATGTTTTTATGATCCTCTATGTCTACTGTGCCTAGCATACTGTTGGTACTTAATAAATGCTAAATAATAATAATATATGTGCATATGAGATTTGTGACCAGAGATGACATACTGTTTTAGGGGTCTGAGATTGTTCTTCTGGTGCCAGGGGGAAACATACAGATGAGCATATTGCTGGGAATAGATTAGAAGGAGCCATCAATAGCAATGTCACTTCCCTAAAATACGATGTGGCTCCATCAGTACAAATCATAAACTCCATCTCCTACCTTACATCACTGAGCAACTCCGGTGTGGAAAGCTGAATTCTGGGCATAATAGAAATGGGTATACATGTATCTTAGAATTGTGCAAAATAGCACATGATGCTGTCTTTGCTTGCACGTCAGTGAATGTGTAGAGTTTGGGTGATTTCTTTTTAATTCTAGGAGAACCTGCCTAAGGAGGTTTTGTGGGTGTTGGTGGAGGAGAAAAGGAGGGGGCTCCTGGAATCATCTACTTAGGAACTATTTCCCTGTCTCCCTATGTCTTGCTCAGAGACACCTGCATTTATCCACTATACCCGTTGAGCTTGTGACCACTGTTTCCAGCTGGATGTCACCCAGAATATCAGTGCTCACCCTTGTGGTAGCAGCCTTGCAAGCCCCTGGAGAAGATATTTGTGTACGATTGAAAGCAGGACGTTGAAGCATCCTCACATGGTCCATCTGTTTACTCATGTTCTTTGGTTCTGCCCTGATTTAGCTCACTAGTGAACAGGAAGGCATGGGACCAGATTTTGGGATTCATTGGTCTCTTCCTCTTTGGGGATACATGTGTTCCCCAAAGAGTGTTCATGCTCTCTGGTTTGCTTCATTCCATCAGGGAAAAGTTTAAGTGTGCTACTCTCTCCCTTGCTCCCTCCCCACAGGGAGAAAGGGGGCACTGCCTTAGCTGTTCTTTGAAAACAGAACCCCTACCCATGAAAACAAGATAAGATCCACTGTCACCATGAAGTATCTTAAGGGTGTGACCTCATTAATGCTTTTTATGTTTAAAGCTGCCTTGTGAGATAACTTAGTGGGGACATACATTATGAGTAGCAACAGGTATATTTTCCCTCAGTACAAAGGCTAAGTTTAAGGTTTTTTTTTTTCCCCCTCTCTTTTTAAAACAAGCTAAAAAGGGTCTGTTCTGTTCTTTGACCTTGAGTTTTCTGTTTTTAGTGATCTCCACATTGCCTCTGCTTCAGCTGTATTATTCCCCACCCCATCCAATTTCCATTTCTATCAGCGCTTCAGAAAGATTATGCTTTTGGGGTGTTCTGTAGATGTCTTTCCAGTGGTTTCACTTGATGAATGTGACAACTGTTGTGCTCTGTCCTCCTCCCATTGAACCGAAAAGTTTTCTTTCTTTTTCTTCTCATTCTTCTTGTCTTTCCTTTCTTTCTCTCTCTCTCTCTCTTTCTTTCTTTCTTTCTTTTCTCTTTCTTTCTTTTCTCTTTTCTTCTTTTTTTTTCTTCTTTTTTTTTTCTGATAAATACAGGCCAATAAGTGCCCCAAGGCAGTGTTTCAATGGCTGCTAAGTCTTTCAAGGTTAGGACTTAACCTCCGTTCCTTCTAATTCAACTCCAACCTTCAGTCTGAAACCAATCAAGAATATCAGATGATACTTAAACAATGCAGGGTTTCTGATATTCAGGTACTGCCTCTGTTCAATAGGATTGCAAATTCTTTGTGTGAAGAAAGTCGGTTTTGCTCTAAAGTACTGTCACAAGAAGTGAAATTACCATTTGCTTGGAACGATGCCATTCATCATTGTCAGAATACTAAGCATTGTAAGTGGCTGGGCCTCTCCAAATTAATGCCTTGTTTTGCATCGGCTAAATTTCCCGAATCCTTGAGGATGGGCCGCACAAAACTCATCGCACCGTCTTAATTTATCAATCCAATGGCGCTCCGTGAGAGGGAGCTTCATTCAAGTCTTAGCCTTTTATTTACAGTCTAATTCCAAAAGAAAAGGAAATAAGATATGAAAATAAGTTGGAAAATAAGATAAATCTCCCAGTGAAATCAGCAGATCTACTCAGTCCTGTGGCAAAGCCCCCATAATTCATTTGTAGGTCAGCTCAAGGGATTAGCCATGACGTATTTGGAAATTCATTTATTTTTATTTTATTTTGCTATTTCTTATGCAGAAGGGTAATGCTGTCCCCAAGGCTTTCCAGGTAGCCCTCAAATCTTGACAACATTTGCTGTCTCTGAGGCCTAAGCCAAAATTAATTTTCAAGTAAACAGCATAAAAATGTATGGTGTTGTATAAATTTGAATACAAAATACATTTGTTTTGCTTACATACATACATGCATACATACTGTCTGTTCAGCCAAAACCCACACATGGCACTGAAATTAATGCTCACGTACACATCATGAAAGTCAAAAAAAGTTTTGCTCTGAGTTAAGAAATATAGACCATGGAGCTTTTTATTTCCTGTTTGCCTCGTTGTGGCTTTTAACATCTCTTCACAGTGTTTAGTTGTTATTCTTTTCCTAGAAGGAAATGAAAACTCTTTCCTAGGAAAACCTGGCAGCTTAAGGCCATGTCTTTTATTAGTTCAAACGATTTTGTTGTCTGGGAAGAAACAAAGGTATTTTCTTCCTGCCTCCCTTCCCCCCCCCCCCCCCCCCCCCCCCCGCACCCCCCAAAAAAAGGTAAACCAAATTATGCCGCTTGGTTTCCAGATAAGAGCAGTGGAGGATAAAAATGGACAAAACAGGCTGAGGCCGGAGTTGATGCTTTCTCGGTGGCTAGGAGGAAAAGCAAAGGATTCAGCCGCCCTACAAAGATAGTTCAGAGGGGGAAGGCTCTGGGCAAGTACTTGTCCTAGCATAACAGCAGGGCTTACTACCCACTTTCTGGAATTGAGACCCCCCCAAGAACCATTGTTTAAATATACATCTACAAGGGGCTTTGTGGATGTTTGCAAATTTTTGTTTACTTATTTCTTAAAAATATTAAATGAGATTCCACAGAAGGAGGCACGTAACTTCTGCTCCTTGGCCTTTTGAAATCATTATTACACATTAAAAAAAAAACATGCCCTCTCCTGCCCTGTGGCTTCTAATGGGGTAGAGGTCTGTATGTATGTGGAGGTTGAGGAGGAGAGGGAGCTGGAGGAGCCCACATCCAGGTCTTCTGGTCTGGGGTGGGGGCAGGGGTAGGATGAGGGTCTTTTGGCTCTTTTTTCAGTTTGTGGATAAAAGTAGCAGCACTGTCCTATTATGATTGCTCACCTGAAAAATGTTGTAATTGCTTATTTAAAAAATAATTAACCTGTGGTTTTGGCTAATATCCACTTATCAGTGAGTGTATACCATGCGTGTTCTTTTGTGATTGGGTTACTTCACTCATGTAGGCCCTTATTACTATAAACTTGCCTTTCCAAACCACATTCTTGTGTCCCATAAGACTGCATGTGTTGCATATTTTTGATGGAGCGTTTGTTTTTTTGCCATGTGATTCTAGGGCCTAGGTGCATACAAAGCATCATAGTTTTGCGTGACTTTTTTTTTTTTTTTTGATGTATATGAGTACACTGTAGCTGTCTTCAGACACCCCAGAAGAGGGCATCGGATCTCATTATGGATGGTTGTGAGCCACCATGTGGTTGCTGGGAATTGAACTCAGGACCTTTGGAAGAGCAGTCACTGCTCTTAACCACTGAGCCATCTCTCCAGCCCCAGTTTTGCATGACTTATCTGTAAATATATAAGATAAAAATATCTCAGCAGTTAGTAACTCTAGAAAATGTAACCAAGTTGTCACAGCCCTGCAGTTTTCCCTCAGGGTGTCATGGAAGAGCTTTAGCCTAGGGAACAATAGGGTGGAATTTGAGTTCTGTCTAGGCCTCAACTCACTGGATTTTCTGGGAAAGTATTTTCATACTTCTGTGCCTTAGTTTTTCTTTTTTTTTCATCTCTCTCTCTCTCTCTCTCTCTCTCTCTCTCTCTCTCTCTCTCTATATATATATATATATATATATATATAGTACATGTTTACGTGTATGTGTGTCTGTGAGCATTCACATGAGTGCACCCAAATAATTCCTACCAGGAATTGTTCTCAATCATCCTTGAATCTTATTTGTTGAGGCAGAATCTCTCAGTTAGACCTAGAGCTCCCTGTTATGGCTGGTCTCCACAGCCAGCCATTGTCAGAGATCCTAAGGCTGGAGTTACAGGCCAGCTGCCATAGTTACACGACATGTCCAGGGTTCTGGGGACCTAAAACTACAGTCTCCTTGCTTGCCAGTGAACACTTTAACCTCTGAGCCCTTCCTTGTGCCCTTCAGTTTTCTCCTGTAAATGGGTAGGGGCAATGTGAGACTTCAGAGTCCAAGGAGCTTCCTCCTTTTTGTTTTTAAATTCCATTTTACTTTTTCATTGTTGTGGCTGTAGATTGTTAGCCTTGGTGGCAAGCGCTCACCTGTTGAGCCATCTAGTCTGCCGTTGTCTGTTCTGAGTGCAGAAACTCTTGGGAGTAATGGCTGTAAAGATTGTTGAACTGTATTGAGGGGTTGTCATATTTTTCTCTCTTGGAGCCAGGGTGATCTGGGCTGGCTGCATAGTGGGTAGACCCCCCAGATTGGTAGCAAAGGCTTGAAGACATCATTATGCCTCACCAGGAGTGGTGGTTCATGCCTGTAATCCCAATTCTTGGGAGGTTGAAGCAGGATGATTGAAAATTCGAAACCAGCCTCACCTACATAGTAGGATTCCGTCTCAAAACCAACATACAAAATCCAAAGTGACAGCAACAAACCTGTAAACAGATAAACAAGTTGACACCCAAACTCTATTCTCTTACTTTTAAAACGAGGAAAAGGGCTCAGTGGGAGTAGAATGGGAAGGACCTATGTGGTGCCTGACCATCCGTAAGTGTGACTGTAGCTGCTGCTGCTGCTCTGGGCTGACCTCTAGCTCCAGAACAGGCAGACACCGAGCAGGCAGGGTCCCCAAAGCTCGAAGAAGGGGAGTTGTTACCGCATAGAAACTTATGTTGAAGCTGGACAACCCTTGGGAGCTGTATCTTGGTGCAGGTCCAGGTACTTCTTCACATGGTCTTCCTGTCTTTGACTCTTAGACCCTTTCTTCTCCAGACTTTAACACAAGGTCTTACATGGCTTATTTTCCTCATTTTGCAGGGACTACTACATATTATATTATACATATTATACATATTATGCATGTGTGAGGATATGTGTGTATCTCATCCCATGAATACTGGGTCCCTACTGTGCCACTTTTAAGCAAGCATATATTATTAGAATTAAGCTCAAGGCTTTTTCTCCATATGTTGAATTTGGAAACACAGTGAGTCTTGGTTTCTTCGCTTATGTTGCAGTTTTGGCTTTTGATTGCCATGGCAACCGAAATAAATCTTTCTTTTGTAAACCAATATCAATTGTCCCATTGCTTTTCTTCATTTTTTCCTAATTATTTCCTTTTAATAAAAAAACCCAATATTTCTTTCAAAACAACAAAATAGTTCATCCCTGTCAAGATGCATTTTAGTGTATGATAATAATCATTTTAAGTGCATGATTGATTTTAGATGGGACTCTTGATATGTCTGCTGGGTTGTTTGTTTGTTTCCTGGGCCATTCCAAAGAGGAAATGAACTGTGAAAATGATACAGAAAGCCCAGGACAGAATCTGCGAAGAGCATGACTTTTCCAAGACTTGTATGATCACTGTGAGGAATTCTCTTTAGGCTTGGGCCAGGAGGTTGGCTTTGAGAGCTGACTCAGCATCTTAAACACCTGCAGCCCCTGCGCAGTGGAATCGGTGAATCACTGAGTCCTCTGTCTTCTTAGACCGGGTCCACTACCCTTCAGAGCAGAATGAGTCAGCTGCCTTGTAGAAAGTGTGGCTCGCCAGCCTGGCTCTGAGCTCCTGCTAAAGGCTTCAGGAAGGACAGAAAAGATCTTCAGTATCTTTTGTTCCAGGTTCCAAACTTATATGCAGAGGCTGATTAGACTACAAGGCCAAACGGCACACATTTTATGCTTATTAGTCTTGACCTTTGGGGCTTCTTATTTTCAGGGGACAAGTAGGTCAAAATAGTGTGTCGTCAATACGAGAGGCATCTGTTGCTCAGACTATCCTGTGCATTTGAAGGACGTACCTGCTGCTTCAGGGTCTGAGGGCCGCACGTACAGCTGCGCATGCGTGGTGGAGGGTTGTTCTGAGAAAGGTGGACTCTTCTGTGAATTTGCTCAGCTTTGATGCCAGCTGCCTGGAGCAGGGCTGTGTGCCAGTGCTGCCTTAGTTACTCTTCTGGCTTGTTTGCCGGGGTGCACCCTCTGCTGGAACAAAAGAATAGTCCTTTCCTGTAAGAACAGACAAGACTGAGCATGGGAGCACTTTCAATGCCACTACATTTTAGCGCAGGTCAGCTGGATTGGCACAGAACACACAAGACAGGTTGAAGACTCCCAACTGACTTTAAGATCTCTAGTTCTTTGAAGCAAAGCAGCGTGTTTGAAAGGGTGGTAGTCTCCAAGCTTTTAGAGGTTGGGCAGTCCATATTTTCTAGAAGGCAGAGAGATTAAAGGTATGGATGTATTGCTGCTACCACGCTAAACGGCAAGATGCATGGGTCACATTTTTTTGTTTGTTTATTTTGTTTTGACGCAGGATCTTTCTGTATAGCCCGGGCTATCCTAGAACTATGTAGACCAGGCTAGTCTTGAGCTCTGGCTGACATCTGTTAAACTATGATGTTAATAATTTTTAACAATAAGCTTTGATCTCCCTCTTGTCCCATTTCCCCCAGACAAATCCAAAGGAGCAGTAGCCATTCTGATGTACTACATCATAGAGAGAGCTGGTAATGGGGGGAAGGTCAGAGCCCATACATCCCTTTCTCCAGGCCGACTATCATGTGTGAATCTGTATGGAGTCACATACTAGTTACTGTAACCACAGTACCTTAATTATTTTGTTGAGAGAGACACTTCTGGACTCTTGCAAGGAAATGGTTTTTATTTTTAATTAGCTTACAAAGTTAATAGCCGGTTTTCTTATGTATATGACCCTCTCCCTGACTCCATATTCTCTCCACATCCCTGGCCTGATTCCTGTTTGCACCTTCCTTCTCTCACTAGCTCTCCTTTTTGTGAATAAAGGCTCTTATTGTTCTCTTTGTAAATAAACATTTTATAATAAGTAAGAAAGGAGAGACTGAAGTGGTTATTTGTGTGTCTGAAAATGTTGCTGTGTGTCTAATACTGCTTTGCTAACCATGTTTCAGGTAGTGTGTGTGCATGGATGCATACATATGGCTATGGATGTATGTTCTACTACATAGTATCACAGACTACACCCAAGACCTTTTGGAGTTTACTCTTCAGTCTCTTCTATTTCCAGTTTTCTTTGCAGCTAGCATGCTTTCTGACTTTGCTACTTAGTTACTTGTTTTTCAGTTTCTTGCTTGTTTGTTTAGAGACAGAATCTTACTCTGATTGGCCGGGAATCCATGGTTGTTATCCTGTCTTGGAATCTGAAGGGCTGGGTTTTAGGGGTGTACAATTATGCCCAGTGAAGTAGGAGAATCTTATGCATGTGTTTATACAATTGCTGTTTCAAACATGGTGCTATATAGCTTTGTTTGATGTGCTTAACATTTTCACTTCAATAGGACATGTTTATCAGCCCCGTGTATGCATGCCTGTACTCCTTTCCTGTCAGCATGTACTTTGTGACTTACCCGTGGTATTCCATGTAGGTCAGATGCATACATTTTACTGCTCTATAATATTCTATTGTAGAAAAATAGAGCAATTAATTTATTTTTGTATTGATGGAGCTGTAGATTGGATCATTGCTATTATGAACATCATCACCTTTCATGTGAGAGGTTTATGCATCTTTCAGTTTTATTAGGTGTTATTTGGTTGCTCTTGGAGGTGATTGACTGACTTTACTCCTACCAGCTGTGTACACAAAGTTCCAATATTAACATACCCTCACAAGGAAAATGGCAAAAGTTAATTTCTTTCTTAATATTATGGCATGAGATTATAGTTTCTTCTTTTAATTTAAATGTCTTTAATTGCTCCAGAGGGCTACTGTGTTATCTTTTCCTGCTATTGCCATTTGGATTTCCTTGCTTAAATTGTCTGTATTTTCCTATTGTTCAGTATCATCTCTGTTTTTATAGCAGTTTATGATAATCTCTGATGGATCATTAGATGCTAGCCTTAGAAATGATTTTCCACATAAGTTTAATATAACTACACCAATGGAGTTGAAAAGCAGAGAAAAGAATTAATTAACCAATAAGTCCACTCCTAACCAAATGTGGGCTTTTTTTCCTTATTACATTTTTTTTGGTGAAGTTTTAATTATAGTGGGTTTACAACTATACTCTGCTTTTCTGAGCTAATATATATTTTCAGGTCTCTCTGTGCCTTTGTAAGACTTGGAATGGATGCATGCTACGCTGCTGAGCTTATCTGCTGTCTCCTTGCTGGGTTCCTAGGCTGCTTTTTGCTTTTTCATTTTACGAATTGCGTTACTCAGGAACATTTTTTGTTGTTGTTGTTTAAAGTGTTTTGATATTTTAAATTACTTAGAAGAGATCCACAAAAGCTCAGTTAATGGAGTTTTGGTTTTTGTTTGTTTATTTTGTTTTTAACGCAGAAGGCTTTTCACAAATGTTATTTAATTATTTTTATTGTTAGAGATCTAAATTAGACACAGGGTTCCTGTGTCTTCTAATACTTTTGCAAATCTAACAAAAGCCAAAGATGTGTGGCTCAGCTTCCTGGGCAGAGAAGAAACTAAAAGAAAGTTTGACAGCTCCTACTGACCTAAAATTCCATTCATTATGGACACATTCTTCCCTGCTTTTCAGGAATTTGGCTCTAACAGAAAATGCTGATTTTCCAAGGTTGTGCTTATATGGCTAGTATCTACAAATGGCTTTTTCTAAGAATGAAAACAGGATAGTTGTTTGTTTAATGCCTCAGAATCCCAGGGTTCTTACTTGCTATCTTTGTATCACCTTTTCTTTTTCTATGCCTTTATTATACTTAGACCTAAAATAGTCTGCACTTTAACATCTGCTGTATTTTATCAAAATTAACACAGTTGTACAAGTGAGACTCATGGTGACACTTCCACACATGAATATACCATGAATGGATTGTGTCTCCCACTGCTGCACTCTTCCTGCCTCTCCTCGGCCTCCGTCCCAATCCCTGGTGACACTTCCACGCATGAATATACCATGAACGGATTGTGTCTCCCACGGCTGCACTCACTCTTCCTGCCTCTCCTCGGCCTCCTTCCCTTTCCCTGACAGCATCGCTCCTCTTCTCAGGACATCCTTTCCTCCTTATTTCTGTGTATGAAAGGGAACACAGAGAATTTTTCTGTAATTATTTCACTTAAGGTATCCCACAGTTCCATTCTTTTTTTTTTTTTTTTTTTTTTTTTTTTTTTTTTTTTTTTTTTTTTTTTTTTTTTTTTTTTTTTTTGGTAAATAACAGAATCTCTCCTTTAATGGCTGAATAGTATTTATGTGCCACATTCTCTATTCACTCATCTATTGACTGGCACAGGTAGCTGATTCCACACCTTAGCTATTATGAATAGTGGTATAATAAACAAGTGTCCACGCATTTCTTTTCCATGCTGACTTAACACACACACACACACACACACACACAGAGAGAGAGAGACAGACAGACAGACAGACAGACAGAGAGAACAGAGAGAGACACAGAGAGACAGAGAGAGACAGAGAAACAGAGAGACAGAGAGAACAGAGAGAGAGACAGAGAGACAGAGACAGAGAGACAGAGATAGAGACAGAGAGAACAGAGAGAAAGACAGAGAGAGAGAGACAGAGAGAGAGAGAGACAGAGAGAACAGAGAGAGAGAGAGAGAGAGACAGAGAAAAATGGGAGACTTGGGTCTCTCTTATCTCTCACCGATATACACACACACACACACACACACAGAGGAATGGGAGAGGTAAGTTACATGGTAGCTGTAGTTTTGATGTTTGGAGGGACCTACATACTGTTACATATAGGTTATATTAACTTACATGTTGATTAACAGCATATAATAGTTTTCCTCTACCTGGGGCATGGTGGTGCATGCCTTTAATCCCAGCACTTGGGAGGCAGAGGCAGGCGGATTTCTGAGTTAGAGGCCAGCCTGGTCTACAGAGTGAGTTCCAGGACAGCCAGGGCTATATGGAGAAACCCTGCCTCGAAAAACTAAAAAAAAAAAAAAATAGTTTTCCTCCTAAAAATTCCGTACCACTTTAAAAAGTAATTCTTTTGGGGAAAGAGATGGTGTCTCATTGTAGTTTTCAACAAATGACTTTAAACTGATAAAGGAAAGTAGTCCATAAATTCAGATCACAAGACTGTGAACAAGTAAAGGGGGTGTCTGTTCAGGGAAGTGTGATGCCCCAATATCAGTGGGCAGTCCTAGAGAACATGACACTTAGCACCCCTTCGATTACCTTTATGTTTACGTGATTTATCTTTTGACATTAGGGAAGTTCATATTCTCTCATATGAAAGAACAAACATGGAATCCATGCAGTCCCAAACTTAGGACAGAGTTCTATTCCAAGAGTTAACTGGAACTCAGAAGACATTTTCTCTTAGAAGTCCTATTGTAAGTGGTGATGAGGTTTCCTGACTGGCATATACAAACCTACTTTAGAGATCTGAGATATAGGCGTATGGTATATCTCAGCAGGTCGTCCAGCTGTCAAGTCTCACTTCCCAGTCTATTTGGGAGATCTGCCTGGGCCACTTAGACTTTTTAAAATTCTTAGTCTATAAGCCTATAAGTCAAGGAAGAAAGGACTTTGGTGGGGATCACCCAAAATGACATATATAGATATGTTCTATGAATTATTGACTGCTGTATAGAAGTAGCAATATCATATCTTCATCCACAAAGTAAAGGTAGGACATGGTGCGTCAGTGGAACTTCAAGCAGGTGTTTATTAGAATGTCTTCGCTTGCCATTGCTTTCCTAGTCCAGCTGTAACTGCTATGATTTCACACCACAGTAAAAACATCTTACTTATAAACATGTGTATGGAATACATACCCACAGATTTACATGCGATGGATGTGCTCGGAAGGTTTTAAAATCTAACATTTGTTTTAAAGTCTGTGGAACCCACTAGACTGTTACTACTTTTATCTAGTAAAGAAACCAGCTATGGAAGTTGGGATAAGATAGGTATGTAAGCCAAGTTTATTTTAAATCTTCTTTATTCATAACATTATTTCTATGAAAAAAAATGTACTCCAGGTAACTGTGGCCTAGACAATACAACGTCTGAACTTAACCTCATCAGTTGGATGCTGACAGTGTTAGTTTTGGAGCCTGTGTGTGTACATGCTCATATATGTGTATATGTATATGCGTTATTTGTATGTGTGTCGATGTGTATGTGTGTGCATGGGCATGTATAGATGTTTCGAGAATATACAGGATTGGAAGATGGCAACAATTCTCTATATTGGCTTGAAAAAAGATGAGAACAAAATTTTCTCTACCTGGGTGTGTCATCTCTCACCTTTTCATGGAGTTTAGGGTTGGTGAGGGACTCAGGTGCCTTTTCTCCCAAGAGTTTAAGCACTGATAAATTGAATTTTGTTGTTGTTATTGATGGATCAAGGACTTCTTCCAGTTCATTCCCAGAGTGCTAAGGAGGAGTATAGGAAACCAAAGAGGATTGTGGGAGCCGTTCTCAGTAGCTAATGACTTCACACTCCAGAATTAGGAAAAGTATATCATTGAAAAAAAATTATTAATCAAAGAAGTAAGTTGAACAGTGTTAAAGGGCCTCATTGATATTTTGTGTAAGTCAGCTTTCTGGGCTAGAACCCAGAATGCCTGAGTGGGTGTTGAAACTGGATAGACTTAATTATACAAAATTAATGCAACCAAGGAGATTTGTGTCCATTATTTCCAGAACACAAGGCCAATGAAATGCTTCAATTTTATCATACACATCCACTTTGGCAGTGGGCATTTAGAAATTCTATATGAAAAGGTAAGGTATTCACTCAGATTGGAAAGAGGGTGGGGGTCTGGTGGTGAAGGTCCACAGCAACATGGGAAATACAGCAGAAAACCTGCAGGGTAGAGGTGAGTTATAGCAGGTTTAACAAAAAAGAGCAAGTCTGAATGAGTTTTGAAAGCAGTGGCCCACTCAGTAATTTCTTTTATTTTCCTCATTTTTCCTTGACTCTGCAAAATAATAAGAAACAAAAGAAAAATCTGCTGAATGCCTAGTCATAGTTTATTGGAGCAGGAAAACAAGCCATTCCAAGGCACTCTCTGATTCGCTGTGAGTGGCAGAATCACTCACCATGGTGAATCACAGAGAGCGAACCATGTGGAGTGATTATTTTCTGATGTTAAATTGCAAATGGCACAGACAGAGTCAACAAAGGTATGGATTGTTTTAAAAAATCTTTTAAAGAAATTTTGTTACTGAGAAATGTATACATGCATGACTAAGTATGATTTGTATAAGTTGTATGACTTTACTAGGATATAACTTCACTATACAAGGATGGAGCCTTGAGGCTGTCTTTTTGTTTTTTACGTTTGTCTAGTTAAAAGCTTTCACAGTTAATATTTTTGTGTCAGACACAGTTTGGTCGTTGGAAGCTTCATGATGGTGGTAATGGTGGGGAAATATAATTATTTGGCTCAACTGATGGGGTTGAAAAAAAACCTAGGATTCTTGCCTTCTGCTTTTATAAAGAACCTGCTAAGTATTCAACAAAGTCATTGAGAAATTACCTGTGTGCAATTGGCTAATGATAAGCAAATGACTTCTTATTTGTACAAGAAGGCACCACTTGGGCTTAAGTCTGTGAAAGTCCATGATAGGAAGGACAGTATACTTGACTCTGATGATGAAATATTACCTGCTTCCCATAATCAATGTTCTACTTTGATTGACAGCTTCAGGTTGCCTGACTCTTTAAGGCATTTCTTTGATATTTAAACTATTGATGAATCTACTTTGTGAGAACACTTAATTTAAGAGGGTAAATAAAATATTTCTTTTACTTAGGGTTATGACCAGGTATGGTACATACTCAGTCTTGGTGAAGTTGAGGCAGGAGGATCATGATTTCAAGGCCAGACTGGGCTGTGTAAGATGACCATGTCTTAGAACCAACTGATCTACCTGTTTGCCTTTTGTGGATCTGTGGTGTTGGAGGTAGGGGAAAGAGTGCCTAGAGTTCATAAAATGATTTTCTTCCAGTTGTGATTGAAGTTCAGCGACTGGTTTCAGTATTTTTTAGTGGTTTTAAAAACTGCTTTTGTTTGTGTTTGACAGTGAAACTGGTTGGCTCTTAAGGGAAAGGAAAGAGGGGGTTTCAGAAGGGCAAGTCCCTTGCTGTCCCTAACAATCCTTCATATTATCACTGTGCCTACATGGCTCACAGTATAGAACCCTAGTCCTGAACATGCTTAGGCTTGCCAGACTTCAACCTGACAGAGTCAATGGAGAGTGAATTGTGCAGATTTGGAAACAATTCTCCTTTGAACCTATAGTGATTTTCCCTAATATTTAGCAGCTTAAAGTAAGGAATGTTTGTCATTGTCTAGTGTTTGTGGGCAGTTTGCATGGCAGGGTATTCCTGGCCTCTGGCTTCTCAGAAGGTCACTGTTCCCAATGCTGTGGAGACGGGTGCTCTGAAGACCCCCAGTTCCTTGCCACATGGGGACTGTCTCCATTGGCTCATGGACAAGGCAAATAGCTTCTTCCAGAGAGCGTTATAGAGGTGAACCTTTTATGTCTTTGCTGCTGAATTCATGTTGTCACTCCTTTACGTTGTTCTTGTTAGAAGTCAGTTCCCGAGTTTAGAACATTCTGCGACTGAACCTAGGTAACCCAGGAAGCAGAGATAACTAGGGACATTTCGGAACATCCCTGCCATGGTCCCTTTTCACTGATTTTGTTCTTGTGACTTAAGGAGATTCTATAGGTCTTCTTAAGTTATTTCATGATAGAAACTCTGCTTTACCTTTAACTCACCTTGAACAAAGTTATTCAGGGATCTTTCCCAGTCCAAATGTAGTACCGTGAAGGATCTTATTTGAAACATCACTTCCAGCACCTGCCTCTACTGGCTGTGAGCCCTGAATCAGCCTTGGGAGGAAATAAAATCATCCAGCTGAATTATATGAAATTACTGTGCTGGTTTCGGCTCTGTTCTCACCGGGTACATGTCCCAGTCACAGGAATAAGTACTGGAAGCTTTCATTTGCCCTCTGAGGAAAGGAGAGAGGGAAAGGGTTGTTTCCATGGTATTCTCCACCTGGGGTTTGGCCACGCCCATGAAAGGAGTTTAAAGAATTTGTCACTTCACTGATGAAAAACAATGACACCTATAATCCTATTTCTCCAGTTACAAAAGATGCTTGCTGTAAGCAAACCAAGTTAAAATACATAAAATGGAGGAAGCTGTGTGTAAGAGTTATTCCGTTACAACTCATGATTCAGCTTCTTTTTATTTTGTTTTTAAAGGCCCACTGTTTCCAGAGGTCATTTAGGTACTCTTGAAATTAAAATGTCAGTCAATCAGGGTGCAGACATTGGCTCTGTAGTTGAACTTAAGTGATGGATGGCTTCCATACGCTATATTCTGATAGGAGCAGGGTAGTATTAAGGAGTCCAGAGTCAGCTATCCTAGAGAGGGGGCCAAGTTGAGGGAGAGAAGCTTGAGAGTTGATTTACGTGAAATAACCAGAAAACAGAAAGTGTCCCAGAAGCTGGAGGACCCTTAGCCAGTTCACAGGCAAGAGGAGGAAGGGCGTGAAGAGGATCAGAGTTCCTATTGTGACTCTCACAGTAGACTTTGTTTTGGAGTCTAAATTGTAGTTATTGACATTGTTGCATCTCCATTGGGATAGAGATGCTGTCCTTTTTTCTCTATAGAACGAATTATAGATGGGGGTCTAACCAATGGGCACTTACTTGGGGAGCTCCTTGTAGTAGTTTTGGTTTTGCCATCATTTTCTGCTGCTAAAGGGTCAACCATTACCTTCTCCGTTTCTCTAAAAAAACGCTGTGCCAGAATTCTAGTACAAGATCTGACACATTTTCCACTGGTTCTTTCCTTCTCAAATTCCTAAATCCAAAATGGTGAAACATTTGAGGGAACAGATAGGAGGTTTTCCAGTTACACATCCCTCATCTCTGTTAGCGTGCCTTGTGAATATTAAATATTAATAGTGGTAGATGAATGAGCAGAGAGGGGGAAGAGGGAAAGACTGTGCCTCATCTCTTCATCTCTGGGTGAGGGGCGAGGCACTGCGGAATTGGTCAGATACACGCCATTAATATAAATGATATAACGTCATCAGAGTTCTTCTAGTAAAATTGTTTAGAAGTGTGGCGACCTGCATCAGTACCTCAGGAGATTGACATTTAGATTAGCTGGCTGTTAGTCAGTGACTTTGCATACTTGTTCAAGGACACTGCAGCCCAACCAGGGTTTATTTTTGGTTCTCCATTGCTCTTGGGATCACCACACTGAAGAATGCTACCTCCCTCACTACCTGCTTCACCTTGCCTGTTGTTCCTGGGAATTCTGCAGCTCAGGCTCAGCCTGACCAGCAGCAAACTCCTCGATACCACACCCTGCCCTGCTGTTTCTAACATATGAACCACGGCAGCAGTTGGAAACTTAGTATGAGCTAAATTTCAGCGAGGTTCGAAAAGTTGTTTTAAGAATAGCGGAAGTCTGTAGTAGCGCGTGCGTGCGTGCGTGCGTGCGTGCGTGCGTGCGTGCGTGCGTGCGTGCGTGCGTGCGTGCGTGCGTGCGTGCGTGCGTGTGTGTAGACCAGAGGGAAACCTTGGCTGTTTGGCTTGGATGCTGCCCACTTTGATTCTTGTTAGTCTAGAGCTCACATATAGGCTAGCTTGTCAGCGATTTCCTAGGATCTTCCTACCTCTACCCCACCAGTGCTGGAGTTACATATATGTGCCACTGTATCTAACTTTCATGTGGGTTCTAGAAACTGAACGCAGTTCCTCTTGCTTGCTATAACAAACATGTCTTGATTGTACTTCTTTTTCTCACACATGTAGTCTAATGTAGGTTCCAATCAGTGGTGTGGGAGGAAGCTCTGCCCTGCCATTGTCAGGGGATCAGGCTCCTGTGGCTTTACCACCTTCCCCCTGGCTTCTATGCGGATCCATAATCACACCTTTCGGCAGATTGGGAGTCAACATAGAACATCATGTGCAAAGGTGTTTATGGATCAGAACAGGAAGGGGCTCACATTTCTTCTCCTTTGTTCCATTAGATGCAGCTATATGATTTTTTTTCTAACTAAATATAAGTGCAGCTAGAGCATGTTATGTTATGGACTGAAGAGGTCCTCCCAAATTTGTATGTTGAAGGTCTCACCCCTGACTGCCTCAGGGTATAGGTGTTTGGACATAGGACCTATAAAGAGAAACTAAGGTAAACTGAGGTATTTAAGTTAAGCCATTGCTCCATTTGATGGATTAGTACATTCTATTGTTAAGGTTTAGGCACACAGTATCTGAGCACAGAGGGAGAAGTAGTCCATTTTTGAGGAACCGAGTGAGGCTTTAGGAGAAATCAACCTGCTAGCATCTTCATTTGGGATTTCAGAGTGAGAAAAAAATAACTTTCAGTTAGTTAAACTGTTCAGGCTGGGTTATCTTATTAACCCAAGGGCTAGTGAACTATCAGAGGCAAGCTAGATGAGCCTGGAAAAAGTGGAGATGACCCGGTGATTGGCTAACACCACCGTTTCTGCCACTTCCGAGTCTCCTCTTCGCTCACTCAGCATCTTTTGAATGCTCATCTAAGAACAAGAAAGAGAAAAGCCTGGGTAGGCTGTCTATGCTTGGAGCCTCTTCCCTACACCTTTGGTGGGTCATGCGTCCTCTACAAAACAAATGTAAGGAGAGCCTTCACATCTCTAATCCTGTCAGGAGGCAATGAGCAGAAAGCACTCAAGCTCTGAACAGAGTGAAACGGTCAGGACGGTTCAGTTATTGCTCATTACTGCCATCTCAATAATAAACCAAATGATGCAAGGGCTTACTTCTTTCTCTTGTGAAGTATAAGAGTCTGAAAAAATAATATTTATTCATTTGGGAATATACCAAGGAAAAATGGGATACTATGTTCTCCTTACCCAAGAAGAACCAAGCACACATCCTAATGTCTTCTCTCAGAGGTTTCTCCATTTTCATTGAGATATATTGATATACCACAAAAGTCACCCATTTAATTAAGAATTCGATGCAGTAGTTTCCTTTTAATAAAGGTGTGTGACTGTCACCACAGTCTTATTCAATGTCTAGAATCAATTACCAATCTTTGGTATGAACTTGGAGTTCAAATGATTCCTTAATTTCAAGTAAACAAGCTCAAATTAATCATTGAATATTATATTTTAAATATAAGCGATGACATGAGCTATTTCATAAAGCAAAACAGATTGACAGTAACTCTAAATGTTACACACAGAGTTCCTTTGGGAGTCAACAGTCCCACCCATTAGCAGTCTCTTCCCATTGCCTCTGTCTCTCTTTCCTTTCTGACATTGGCAGCTGGCATGAACCCCATCCTTCTACCTCTACTGACCTAGTACCAGCATTGTAATCATGCATCACTGCATCAGCTTTGTTCCTTTTAATGGCTGAATAATTTTCCGTTACATAGGTATATTAGGGTCACATCTTATCTGTTCATCTGAAGAAGGATATTATGGTCATTTTGAGTTTGTCTCTATTGTAGATAATGCTGTGTACTCATATGAGCAAGTTTTGGGAGGGAGGGTTGTGTCCACAGGAGTGGGACTGTTGACTTCCACAGGAACTCTGTGTGTAACATTTAGAGTTACTGTCAATCTGTTTTGCATATGAAATAGCTCATGTCATCAATGATTAATTTGAGCTTGTTTACTTGAAATTAAGGAATCATTTGAACTCCAAGTTCATACCAAAGATTGTGTCTTAGCCAGGGTTTCTATTCCTGCATAAACATCATGACCAAGAAGCAAGTTGGGGAGTAAAGGGTTTATTTAGCTTACTTCCACATTGCTGTTTATTACCAGAGGAAGTCAGGACTGGAACTCAAGCAGGTCAGGAAGCAGGAGCTGATGCAGAGGCCATGGAGAGATGTTCCTTACTGGCTTGCTTCTCTTGGCTTGCTCAGCCTGCTCTCTTATAGAACCCAAGACTTCCAGCCCAGGGATGGCACCACCCACAAGGGGCCCTCCCACCCTTGATCACTAATTGAGAAAATGCCCCACAGCTGGATCTCATGGAGGCACTTCCCCAACTGAAGCTCCCTTCTCTGTGATAACTCCAGCCTGTGTCAAGTTGACACACAAAACCAGCCAGTAGAGATTGGTAATTGATTCTAGACATTCTGAGACCTTTGTCTTCCTTCCACGAATACTTCAGACCCCAAGATAAAGGAGATACAGGCTTTGTTTCTTTGGGAGTGAAAGAAACACTTGACATTTCAGAGTTGATTTTTTTTTTTTTTTTTTTTTTTTTTTTTTTTTTTTTTTAGTGAGAGCATATGGATATTTATTTTTCCTTTCCTGTTACTTTTCCTTTGTCTCTACTGAATTTTGGGGGCAGACTTTCAACAGGGTTCCAGATGTTCCAGCAGTAGGAGGGCAGAAGCGATGGAGCACGGTGAGGTGGTCAAGGCACAGAGGATCAGGAGACTCCCACACCAGTGGGGGTGCGGGGATCCATGTGAGACGAGCTGTCACCAGGTTGTGTGCCCATCAGTGGCCAGTCCCCCTTCCTAACTCAGGTGTAATTTCACAAGGAGAGGCATCCATATCTCATTTGTGAAAACTACATCTCTTCAGTGTCAGTAATCTGGGGGAAACTGAAGTCCACAGTTACCATGTGATCTGATGTGGAGCAGCTCTGACCTTCTCTGGCCAGTGGTATGCAAAGCATGTCACTGTTGCCACAGATCTCAGGTGGGAGAAAAGAGCTTCAAAGGGCTTTGTTTTGTTATCACCTACTGCAACTACTGTAAGGTAACTTTGTGAGCACAGGAGGAGGCACCCCCCAATGCAGACGTGGAACCTTGCCAGTGCCAGGGATTCTCTGTGTGAGTGCATGTGCATGTGTGTATGCGTGCATGTGTGTGTGCGTGTGAGTGCATGTGTGTATGCGTGCATATGTGTGAGTGCATGTGCGTGTGCGTGCATGTGTGTATGCGTGCATCTGTGTGTGCATGTGAGTGCGTGTGTGTGTGTGTGTATGTGTGAGTGCATGTGCGTGTGCGTGCATGTGTGTATGCGTGCGTGTGTGTGTGTGAGTGTGCATGCACATGTGCTGCTATGTCTGGGTTCTGCCCTTTAACGGGGAGATCTCACATCCTCTGTAAGGCCTTGAAGCCTTCACTTCACTTCTTCATTGAAATGAGTGACAAGGGTACTTTGATGTTGGAGCAAAAGCTTCTTTATCCCACATGTAGAACAGTTGTGGGAAGGAGGCAGATGTTATTTATGGAAAGCAAAATAAGCCTGTAATGGCCACCTGCTAGGGATTCTTCTCTCAAGAGCCTGTCAGGGTGGAAGTGCCTTAAGCAGAGAATGTGAATGACGTATGTTGGCTAAGAGGCAGTGACGAAAATTATGTGAATGTACCCTTTCGTTGAATGTGTTTCCTTGTCTTTTACTATCTAAACTGTACTACCTCCATGGCCCCCTTCAGTATTTGTTGTTCTCTCTCATCCTGGGGCACGCCTTACTCAAAATCCTTCTTGTCCTTTGAAACTGATCTCAATCCAGCCCAACACCTCTCTTTTTCTCTCAGGTCTCATCACTTACAGATCTTCCCAGATAGGTTTGTCGTCAGAAGGATGAGGGTTACACTAATAGATTCACGTGCCCCTCCGTTGCAAACTTTCTAGGGGTAGTGGGTCTCTGTGTATCCAAGGCTGGTCTTGAACTCTCCATCTTCCTGTGATAAGATTATACATGTATGTCACTTTGCCTAGTATTTCCTACACAATGATCAAGTCCTCTTTAGGACAGTGCCCTGGCGGCCCAGATGGCTGCCTAACAAATAAGTCTATGACAATCAAGGAAGGAGAGAGGCTATTGACAATCAAGAAAACCCATTTCAGGAAACCCATGTTGCAACTACTAGATCCTTGTTTGAACTTTTAGATGTTACTTGACCTTGATAATAGAGCATATCTTTTCCATGTTCCCTTCTCTGATGAGGGGAGCTTCAGGCAGATGAATAGAGGGCTTGAAGACAATCTAAGGCCGGCTGTGGCATTGGGGAAGTTAGCCAAGTTCACACCTGCTGCTCTATGACTAGGGTTTCAAAGCTTTTGGAACTGTGTATACTGAGCCTGTCTTTTGATATCAGGATAAGTTTCAGTGGATTTAAATTGTGTTATAATCATGCTTAATCTCAGGAAGGCTTTTTCTTTCTTTTCTGCTTATGATGAAGCTATGTTTCCTTAGTGCTGTTTGGTCACCTAAACACAAACAACCATGGCCCGTTTTCTGGGTTCCTTCTAAGGCCTTTCCAGGTGGAAGGGGGGAAGTCGTAACTAGCCAGGTGTCAGCTTTATTTCTTTATAGCTTCTTTATGGAGGACCCATGTTATTAAAGCCCCAGGGACTGGATTTGTACAATGGAAATAATAACATCTACTTCTTCCAGTATTGTGAGAAGAGCATGCTGTAGCATGAAGAAGCACTATCATACTCAAATACAACAGCTCATCAATAGCATCTCCCTCTCCCCCATTCCTTGTTTGGCATGTTGAAGCCTGTGCTCAGGCTGGAGACACCACCCCAGCAATACCAACAGGACCTTGCTTCTCATGTTACATGCTTGCTAAGGGACACTTCCATATTGTCCCCTCTCTTATGATTGTAGTATAATTCTCCAGTGATCATGTTATCTGCCTGAGTTAAGAAAGAAACCAGGAAGACAGTCCTAGAGGTTGATTCCTTTCTACAAAGGGTATAATCAAGCCTTTAAAAAAATACCCTTCAGACTGACTAGATAGGATGGGTCAGTGGTTATGGCAGTTGCTTGCACTGGGTACTGAGTTCAATTCCTGGAAGTCACATGGAAGTGGAAGGAGCGAATTGACTACACAAAGTTATCCTCTGACCTTCAAATACATATGATGTCACATGTGTCCTGATTGCTAATAACAAGAAATTAAAAAGTTAAACATAATTAAAAGGACCCTTTAGTTTCCAGAGTTTGGATTGTGAGGAAGTAACAGTGCTTTGTCTTTGCTGTACCCACCATATTCATCACTGACTTACACTGATACAAGAAATCATGGGCCCTGTTTTTCTTACTGTATATATATGCATATGTGTACATGTATGTGTTCATGTTTGTGTACGTTCATCTCTTTCTGTGTGTGTGTGTGTGCACACACAGAAGCACCACAAGTCAATGTTGGGTTTCTTTATTGTTCTCTACCTTGCCTTTTTGAGACCACGTCTCACACCCAGCTTGGCAAACTTGGCTATACCAGTTGGTCAACAAGCCCCTTGGATCCTCCTGCTCTGTGTTCCCCATGCTGGGATTGTAGGCACATGTAGAAAGAGAATGAAAAGCCTTTTGTTAATGGATGAGTGTAAGATGCAATCACATTAAGTGCAAAATTTGTTTAAGATGATACTCTGTGTTTATGCATTAAGCTAGACAGTAAACCTTGTACTATAGTTGAATGTTGCTTTAATTTTCATATTTGCTTGGAATTACTTTGAAATTCAGTTGTCATATGTAGCTATATATTTTATATGTAATTAGATTACTCCCTACAACAAACAGTAAACATTGGCTTGCATTATTTACAAGTAAACCAGGCAAAGCACAACTTGATGATTCATTCAATTGCCAGGGCAAGAATGAAAACTTTTAGTCTGATTGTAAGATTGTAAAAATTTTGAGCTTTTAATTAGATTGCTTGCTCCTTTCTATCCTCATTTGATTTCCTTGCCACGTGCCAATTTTAGAATTAATTCATCAATAGTTGCTTTCTCTCTGTTTTTTACTTTTCATATGTACACATGCACATGTTTGTAAGTGTACAAGAGAGAGAAAGAGAGAGAGAGAACAAGAATGGAGGACAGAGGTTGGTGCCGGAGTCTTCCTACTTGATTACTGAGGCAAGGTTTCTGCTTGAGCCTAGAATGCTCCTGTATGTCCAGTCACCTTGTCTTGGGATCTCCTGTCTGTGCTTCTCAGGTACTGGGATTATGGGCTTCCTGTCCCATTTTACTTGGGTTCTAGAAATATGAGCTTTAGTTCTCAAATTGTGCAGCAAGTAGTATATCGACTGAACTGTTTCCTCTGCCCAAGTTGTTTTCTGGAGTTGAGCCATGGTGGAGAATGACTCCAACTTTAAATAACCTGTGAACTCCTAGAAAACAGAAACATCCATGTGGGGAGCTTCATAGATTCACATTATCGCAGACTCTGAGCTGTCTCCATTGTTAGCAGACTCTGATGGTTTGTACATGGTATGTTTGGTTTGGAGTTGCTTCAATTTTCCAAGGACACAGTGGGTTTGTAAAAACAGATTATTAGTGATAACCCCAGACCACTTCTGTCTGAAATACTGGGTAGATGCAGCAGTTGGGATGCACATTCCCCCTGTAAGGGTTGCCTGTTCCTAAGACATGATAGTCTAGGAGGTGAGTGCTGTTAAAGATCAGCTTCTCAGTTGTTTTGACTATTTTATAACATTTTTGTCTTGAAGCATCTTCATATTTCACAGCCAAGATCTCGATTTCTAGGGGGTCAACATGGAAAGAAAAGGAAAGGAACCCCAGGGGCTAATCATAACAATTAGCTAATGTGTCAACAATTAGCACTTTCCATCAACCTGCTCTGAAACAGCCTCTTCTTATCCTTGTACAGACAGGAATGCAGTGATGTAGTTAAGAAAAGCAGGGGAGCTGGCTCCCTGAGCCCACACTGTAGCCAACTAAATCCCTAGGGCATTGTTTACAGTGATTATTCTGCCATTATGATGTTATTGCATAGGCAGAGGGGGCAGTCCTATGCTTAAAATAAATCCAGTCTCCCCCCCCCCACCCCCCAGCCCTCACCCCCTAGACAAAAGACAAAACAAAGCAGTAAAAGAAAAAAAAAATCCCTGTTTGGCTGCTTTTGGAAAAGTAGAAGAAAAACTACCATGAAAGGTCAGCCAGTTACAGGACTTGAGTGCTTAACTGGTAAATATTTTAAAAAAGACTATATTTAATATTTTACCGTTTGGAAAAATTTCAATGGGTTTTGGGTCCAGCACAACTCAATCACTTTAGGATTTCAGAGGTCTCTTGTGGGGATTTCTTTACAATGGATACATTATATTTGGTGACCATCTATACCACTTCTTGGTCGAAATATGTTTTAACATCTTTTATATAATCCTTCTAGTAAAACAAGAACTTTTATACATACCTTCCATAAGAACCCCACAGTACTTTAAAGAGGCCCATATATCTATGTAAATACCACGGGCTTGTCTTAAAAACAGCCTTAGAACAACTTGCAAATCCTTGGTAGCTGCTCACAATCCTGAGGGGATGAGTATTTTTTTCATTAAAACTGGAATTTCAGTGAGCTTTTCAGTGAGCTCTGTGAGCCCTTGCAGGCTGCTGTCAGAACTCAGGGTGGAAGCTAACCCCACAGAGGTGTGCCAGCCAAGCTAAGTGGTCTACCTCTGACCAAGGCCATGGATGGCTTCCGACAGCTGGGGATGCTGTCGTTGAACAGGGAGGATGAAGGAGACACTGGGTTGTCCTGTGACACTGACACTTGGCAGGATGGATGGGGTTTGGTTCCCATGTTAGAAGTGATGGAGGAACACATGTGAGCCATGGGCAGCTGGGAGACAGAAGTAGACACTGTGCTTCTGAAAGCAGGAGCTTGGGAATCGATTTCAGGAGGGCTTCCCAGAGGACCTGGAGAGCTGGTGGTGGGTCTCCAGCTGGAGAAAGGTTACAGCAATGGTTGTTTTTCCCTGGCACTTTAGGAAGCTGGGTGCTGTCAAGATGTCAGACATATGTGCGAGACAAGATCCAAAGCAGATCTGTCTTATTTATTTAATTCCCCCTTAATCTACACATAATAGTTCTCAACTAGCATTCTGTGAGTTGAGTTTCAGAGCTTATCTCTTCCAAGAGTACTGGTCCCTAGGCTGTCTGTAACAGTATCCCCAGTGAAAGTGTTTGAAATGCAGATGTTCAGTTCCACCACAGGCCAGCATTAAACAAAAGCCCTGGTTAACTTTAATGCCCATTGCAGTTTGCAGACTATCCCTTTAACAGGTGTTGTAGGAACTCTTTCATCTATTTTCCAGTTCATAGGATCGGCCACATTTGATGAGGATGTTCTCGGGGTAGGTAATATCATGATCTTGAAGAACTTGCTGTGTAGGGATGGAGAGAGATGTGAGAGTAAGCGCCTTCGAGAGAACAGCTGTGTTCAGAGAATCTTGACTATGGAGAAGAGAGAGCATACTGCAAATGCCTCCTGAGCTTCCATAGGTGTTGTGGAGGATTGGATGGGAAGTGGAGAGGAGAATCCATCCAGGGCAGCAAACAGACCTCATCCAACGCAGGTTTGAAGGCAGCCTCAGAACTCTCTTTTGCTGCTACTGTTCCCTTGATAACACTCACCTGGTGAGAGTTGCATATTTGTGACTGTTCATTTGACAGAGAAGGGCAAGTAGCTAGTTGTACAGGGCTTTGAAGGCACTACCAAGGATGTGGGGAAGCCAGTAGAGGAAACTGACAATGATCTGATACATGTTTTGAAAGCTCTCCTGTGTTCTGTGCAGCAGATGGGTGTATAGAGATGGCTGTGGAGTCTCAAAGAAGCTAGGAAATAATGATTAGCTCTTGTGTGGGTGAAGGAAATCCCATGTTCACAGGACACTTGAGACACAGAATCTTGGTGAGTGTTTGATGTGGAGTAATTTTTTTTTTTATTGCAGTAACAAAATACCTTGCCAGGAACAATTTAAGGAAGGAAATAGTTTGGCTTGCAGTTTAGGAGTAAACAGCTCAGTATCACAGCGAAGAGTGGGGGATTGATAGGAGCACATTATGGCTGGTCACATTATCTCTAGTCAGGAAGTGGGGAGGGCTAAATGCTGGTGTTCGTCTGCCTCTCTCCCTGTTCACTTTGTTCTCTGTCTGAGACTCCAGCCCATAGGACAGTACTACCAACATAAAAGGTAGGCCTCTTTTCTTCACTTAAGCTTCTCCAGAAACACCTTCACAGATTCCCAGCAGGTGGGTCTCCTAGGAGATTCTGAATCTAGTCAGATTGACAATGAAGATGAAGTACCATGGGGTGTAGAGTTGGTTTTCTGGCTAGTGTAGATGGGCAGATGGTTATAGCACTTATGAGCATCAACAACACTGGAAGAGGACCCTCATGGTGAGGATCTGTTAGATTTGATACAAGGGAGAAGAACTGTGAGAAGCTGGTTTGGAGCTCAGAGAGGATGCTAAAATGTCAAGCAGGGTAGAGAACTTGTAGGGCTTAGTTGAAGGTTATTGGCAGTTGTAGGAGTTGAGAGGTTGGGATGAAGACATAAAGAAATCAGAGCTCCTTAACAACAACAGCAACAACAATAACAACAACAGCAGTAACAACAATAACAACAACAATAACAACAGCAACAACAGCAGCAGCAACAACAACAGAAACAACAACAGCAACAACAACAACAGCAGCAACAACAACAGAAACAACAGCACCAACAATAACAACAACAGAAACAACAACAGCAACAACAATAACAACAGCAGCAGCAACAACAACAACAACAACAGCAAATCTTTTAGGACACACAGATACATGAATCACAGATATCTGAGAAAGGTGAAGCACAATTAGAATTTGTCTTGACCTGAGTGAAGATTAATTCAAAAGCAAAGCGTGGCACCTTGAATGAAGCAAGATTGTTTAAATCCAACTGTCAGCTCTTCTGTGTTTTATTTCTGAACAAGCTTTATGTGTATGTAGGGGAATAAATTAAGAAGTTCTTCATGTTGAACCCCTTTTTTCTGCAATCCTGTGACTCTATATTATATCCAACCTAAGGGTCAACATTGTCTAGACATGGACTTGACAAACCAGATGGTTGGCAATGACATATTAACAAGTTCTTAGCAGATGCTTTTGTCAACAAAAACTACTTATGACATTAGGAAGCCTCAGGATACATCTCCCTACCTGTGATCTCATCACTTCAGACTTGAGTGGAGTCAGTGCACACAGACGGTTAGTGTCAAAGCCAAAAGGCCCTTTAGACCTATTCTAAAAAGAGCTACATGGTGGATGATAAATGCATAGAGAGGCTCATGAGGAAGGCATTTCTAACTTGAAGTCACATGTTAGTATTGAAGTCTACAGGAATGTTTCTGTACATGCTCTGTTCCATTAAGAAACACAAGGGGTCAAAGGCCAGAAGATCCAGTGGAAAGAATGTTGTAGACACTGGACCTACAGGTGTCTGAATTAGAACTCTCACTTTGCTTCTTGAAAGTTATGTAGAATTGGATGCTAGCAACATTTCAGAACCTCAGTATTTCCATTTATAACATGGGGATCATCATCATCATCAACAACAACAGTTTACATAAAGCATTGTGAAATTAAAGAAATAACTAGACACAATAAGTAGAAAGCAATAGAACTATGAAATGAGGTCTTTGACTATTAATGTGCATAGCGGTTATTTAATTTATAGCTGATCCTGCTACGCATTCAGTCACCATCCTCTACATCATTCTATTATAGTTGTTAAAGGGAAATAGTTGGGGCCTTCAAGTATGATTGAAACAGAATCTGGCTCTAGCTGTGACTTTCCCATTGAAAGTCTTTCTGGTGTGAGTGTGTGTGTGTGTGTGTTTGGTGTACATGTGTGCATGCACACGTGTGTGTGTGTATGTGAATGTGAGTGTGTGTGTGGGGTTATAGTTGTATATATGTATTTAACACATATTAACCATAGAATTTTAGCTCAGTTATTTTTGGAAACCCAGGTGTCAGATTCAGCCTTTTTCTCTAGTGTGACGTTCAGTCTCAAGGTCTATGAACTTGTATAATTCAGTCAAGAAGAGAGAGTAAATTGATGATCTTCTTGGGAGTGAAAATAGGAAAGAGGATATGGACATTCTTAAAGGCATACTAAGAGACCCCAAATAAAGCAGTTTAATAAAGAACTCACAACTTACTAATTTGTACATGAAAATGAAATGAATTAAAATATAAATATTTTTTTGTCTTCCCTCATGGAAGGGAGAACAACATTTCTGGAAGTACCTGATCTGGCTTTCTAGACAGAGGATTAGGGTTTGTTCTTCCCTGGGGAAAATTTCTGGTACAGAGAGACATGAAAGAGAATACATTTTAGTCTCACTCTTAAAACACCTTGGTGTCAGCATGGCCTCTGCCTGTCCTAAGGTATTCCAGAGCCAAAAATCATTAGGAAGGCCCTCTTCTCCCATATATTAGGCTGGGGCACAGCTCAGTGCCAGAACAATGAACAAGACCACTTTCCCTTGGCTATTTCATAGTTTTCTGTCTTCCTCATCTTATTTACTTTAATAACACGAATTACAGCTTCTGACACTTGCCAATACCTGGATTTATGTCATCTGGAAGAAGAACATTGTCTGCTTTGGTCATCGGTCACCTCCAGTTGCAACAGAGCCTGATAGGCTGCAAGAATGCTAAAGAAACACTGACTGCATATGTGGATGGAGAAAGACCAGAAGAGTGGAGCCATGCAGTTATTGAAATACTTAACCTTTCTGGGTTCCCTGGTAATAGCACCTAAAAGGCTTTTCTTATGTCTGTTGGCACTAGAAATTTTCTATGTATCTAGAATATGATATAGAATCAGAGTGAGGTCACCTTAATAAAAGTATGTGATCATGAGTGCTTTGGGGAAAGCAGGAGGGAGTGCTTGTTTCTAGTTGAGGTGATTAATTCTCAGATGATACTGGCATAGATGACTAGTGCGGAGTTTTCTATATGGCTGTCTTCTGCAGCAGCTGGGCTTTGTGAGCCATGGACATGGACTCAGGTTAGGGAGATGATGCTGATGGTAGCTCCTTACCCTTTGCGGGCTCTGGTTGGGTGCTCACCTTCACCAAGTCCCTGCTCTCTAGCATTTAGATAGTTAGCCAATGTCCCATCATAGGAATCCTTCCTGAGGGAATGAGGAAATAAATAAATAAATGTGGTGGGTGGGACGAGAAGGTTCTATTTCAGGACTAAAGGGAAATTTGTCCATTTCACTTCCTGCCTGCCAGAGGGCAGACATTAAAAGCACAGACAGAAGGCTGGTTTGTGGTGGATGGTGCATAGCTTTGATTCCAGCGCTCAGGAGGCATCTCTGTCAGTTCAAGGCCAGCCTGTTCAATATAGGGCATTCCAGACTAGTTGGAGCTACACAGAGAGATCCTGTCTCAAAAAAGAATAAAGCACAGACTGTGGAGTCAGGCTCTTGGAATTCCTATTCCAGCTCTTCCAACTGTGAAGATGCCCTAGCCTGCTCTTCCACCCCCTCTTCGATGAAACAGGATGAGAGAAATAGCACCTGTCTCTTCCACATAGATCTCTGAGCCTCGAAGGAAGGGCTTGCTGAAGGCATCCCATTTTAGGACTTAGTGCTTGAACACTTTCTACTTTCTCCCATTATTCAGCTTCAGATCTCAGTGTTCATTCCCACTAACTGCAAAAAAGAAGCTTCTCAGATGCAGGTTCAGCAAGACACTGACCCATCCAAGGCACAAGACACAATCTGATGACAATATGTCACCAGAAGTCATTTCATTGCTATGCTCCTTTAGCAGAATAGTAGCTGCTCTCACAGATTCTTGGCCATTTTAGCATTGTCGAGCATGGGTTCCATCTCATGGGGTGGGCTGTTAGCTAATCAGAAAGTGATTGGTTTCTCCCAGAACATTATTATTATGTCAGTGTCTTACAGGTAGCCCTCAGTTGTAGGTCAAAAGGTTTGTAGGTGGTGAAGAGCAGTATCTTTCAGATACAACAGGACTGTCACAAAAGAGCTCATAGATACTGGGGGAGCATGGATAAACTCTTCACATGTTCAAGACAAATGGGGCACTACCATTGAGAAAGTGAAGTAGACACAGGGTTCCACTACTAACCAAGAAGCCATTTTTAATTGCTAACTACTGGTGATGGGAAAATTAGTTTTCTCTAATGGATTAGTGCTAGGTATTTCAGCGCAGGAGTAGTTGGCTAACAGAAAGCAACCTACCCTCCACCACCCCTTCTTGTTTCATTTCGTTTTGGTAACTTTTTGTTTTATTATTTATTTTTGTTTTGATTTTTTTTTTAAATTTTATACAGAGAGAGACAGAGACAGAAACAAAGAATGACTATGATTGCTTTCGAAGGGAGGTAGGGGGTGATCTAGGAGAAGTTGAAGAGGGAAACATGATCGAAATGCTTTGTATGAAAAAAACAAGGAAAAGGAAAAGAAAGACTATCACCTGGTTTACACAAGGAGAGTTAAATGGCCAGCAAGTGGAATATCTAAAGCAGTACCTGGCTCACAGTCAACACTGCATGCTTATTTGTAAAGGACCTGGTCATGTTGGAGCACAGGGCAAACTTGAAGTGCCGTTTACAACTGGGCAGCCAAGTGTTTTGTCAGATAAAACCCAGCAGGAGTCTTCTGGCTGGAATTAAGCAAGAGAAAATAAATGTTGGAGCACCCAAGCCACACATTTCTGACAGCAAAAGGTGCCACTCCTTATATGCACACTGAACCACCCAGCAGTCACAGCTGCTACTCTGGGAGAAATGGGTCCATCCTGAGCCCCTTAGCTAGGGACGCTATGAGCTGTCTCTACCAGGGCAGACATGATTAACTTTACAAAATTTTAACTTAAAATCCACATTCTAAGGATGCTGACTTCTGTTTTCAGAGATGAATAGGGAGTGAGTGGAGAAGGGATTGTATGTATGTATGTATGTATGTATGTATGTATGTATGTATGTATGTATTTTTGGTACAAGGTCTCAGTATGTAACCCTGAATGCCCTGGAATTCACTATGTAGCCCAGGCTAACATTGGACTTACATTAATTCTCCTGCCTCTGCCTCCCAAGTGCTGGGATCATAGGCATGTGGCAAATTCAAATGATGTCTGAACCTAGCCAGCTTCTTGAGTGAGCAAGTCTACAGGTCATCCACAGAAACTTAGGCTGGTGGTGGAAATGCAAATTGATGTTGACAAGGTGTTCCCAGTGGGTATTTCTGGCAGTAAACAGTTGGTTTGTGATTTGATTCAAAGAGAGACTTGCCTGTCAGTCTTGAAAATCAAACATTTCTTACGTGTGAGCATCTCAGCTTCATCCTTCCTTGAAGTTTTCTCCAGTGGGGCAAGAGGGGCCCCCTCAGGCCTCACAAGCTCTGTCATTTGCCAAGCTAGTCTGGAATATTCTTAGTCACTAAAGAAGAATCGGTCTTTGCTCCGAGTCTTCAAGGGGGAGTAGTCCTCGGTCAGTAATAAATAATCTGTCCTTGTGGAGAAAGAAGATGACCACCCACAGCGTGAATCACAGGCAGAATTCACAAGCCTCAGTGAGGAACTCACCCTAGCCTGTGTTTGTTTCCTTTTCTCTCTAGAGAACTAATATGTCTTGGCAGATGAGGCGAAACAAGTGAGAAATGAATATGAACTTCAGGCCCCCAACTGTACAAGGAAAAAAAAAAAAGAATCAGTATTGGGTTGAAATTACAGCCAACTGCAGAAATGCGGCTACTACCTTACAGATCCCCCTCCAAATAAACCTATGTATTTCAGAAAATGGTAAATAATACTTGAAATGGCAGAAGCTCGAGGTGGGGAAATAAGCACCAGGTGTCTGAAGAAGGAAAACCAAAGAGAGCATACATTTTCCGTCAACAATCCCACCATAAATCGTAGCAATGCCACTATCATGACCTGCAGCCCTCGGGGAAGAGCCTGTTGTAAAAATGATAAATCAGAAGCACTGCACACCAGGTCTTGATAAAACAAAGAAAGTTAGTACCGGGGCCTGATATATATCTATAATCACAGAGAAACAGAACTTGATCAGTGGAGGGCAGAATGTGAGGAAATGCAAACTTCAGAGTCAGGTGGCTGCTTGATATTCTGACCAAGTGAGCATGGGATAATAGAGCAGAAATTGATGACTCTGTGGGAACTTGCTGTAATATAAGCTTGTCCCCAAGAACAGGACTATATACATGCCAGTCTTGTTCATCACAATTTTACACATTTGTCACACCTATCCACAGAGAATATACTGTCTATACTACCTTCATAAAATAGGGTTAATGGATTTTCATGAGTTATGTTGTTGCTTCTTTCAAGAAACAACATTCACAACTCCCTTTAAGAAAAATGTGCAAAAAATGAACTGCTACTGAATTTCCTTAAGCCACCATCCTAATTACATTCTTCCAAGACTCTCAGGTTCTGTTCATTTGTGTGTCCTCTGAGTGAGGTACCAGGATGCAGGAAACATCTTGAGGTTGATAAGACGTTAGGGTCAAGGGTCAATAGCCTCCATTACTTTGTGTGTCTATTTTACTGAAGAGCAGTCTAGCTGCTCTCAGGGACTCTCGAGGACTATTTATAACGCAGCGAACTTTCAAGGAGGGAAGGGAGAATCCTTGGGTGGCAGTGTCTCGAGGACTGAAATCTAAAGAGGGTCAGATAAAGTGTTTACCTAATACAGCATCTTCCGACCTTGATATGTCCATGGTCAGGAGGATGTGATGGAATCAGGATGACAAGTCTCCAGCTTGCTCTTCTCACTGGACGGTGTTGCTTCTAAGTTACTGTGTTGATGCCTCACAGTACAGCAAACTACCTAAGGTAGGGAGTTCTAGCCAGTGCTTTTGTTCTCAGTGCCCCTACAATATACTTGTCTGGCTCAAGAATGGTAGTTCTTAAATTTGTTGATGAATCAGCAGCAGCTTTGCTGGGAGAAAACACAGAAATGTAGATTCTCAGGTTCCAACCTGACCAATTGAACTAGAAACTCAGATCTGGGCAACCTAGCATGCTGTGTTATAATGAGGTTTCAGTAATGCAAATCTTTAATGATACTGGTCTAGGTAAAGCAGTGTAGCATTTACTAACGGCATCTGTATGATACCCAAGCTAAGTTCATGGTGTTTGTGTTTTATATGTTTGCATTAGTTTAGAGGTGATCTGCTCACTTTAAGGGTTTAAAAATATTGGGCTGAGGATTTCAAGGCCTTGCTCAGGATCATCAGGGAAGTTCTGTTGCAAGTCTGGGGGTTACAACCCATAGTGGATCCTTCTGACCCAACCCTACCTGATGACTGACTAGTCATGGCTCACAGCTTCTCCTACCTGGAATGGAAAGGGGCTCAACTTGCTCTTTAATGACTTTAGAATTCAGGGGTCCCCTTTGAAGAAATCAATTGATAAACGTATTTGTCAGGCTGTATAGTTATGTGGGATTTAATTCTCTCTGTGTTAAAAGTTGTGATCTACATGGAAGGGTTTGTTTGCATCCCATTCATATTTGGTAGCACTCATCACAGATATGCAGTAGCAGAGGGACTTGTCCCAGAGCAAGAAGGCCTTCACTCCATCTTTGTATTAGAGACCACATGACTAAGCTGTTTAATTTCTCTGAGGCTCAATCATGTCTCTTCTATAATAGCAGGGGAATAGATTGCCTTTCTCATAGTGTTATAAAGAGGGTCAAAAGTCTCCAAACCTTCAAAAAATGAAGGGCCGATTACAGGCAGTTATCTATCACCCTTGGCTCCAGAAATGTCCCCTGTGTCAGGAGACCAGAAGTGTCTTCCTGGAACAGTCAGCTAAGTATGTCTTTGGCAGACAAATCAATTGTGTTCAGGCATAGTGCCAGCCCCTGCAATGGTGACACTGGGTGAGTGTGGAATCCTGTGTGCATCAGAGGACTTTGGACATGGAAAACAATCATGTCTGCTGCTGGTGGTGATGTCAAGCCAGGCAGCAGCTGAGGCTAGTCATCTGGGATAGGATCCAGAGTAGAAAACAGGGGGAAGTATCTAGGGGACCTGAGGTGCCGATGAGAGTCAGGTGACACTTTGCTGTGGCAACATGCAAGAGGGGAGTGTCATCCTGGGGAAAGACCACATCTTTTTCATGCAGGCAAGCCATGACTCTCTAAATCTGAAATCATCCTTTCTCCAATGTTTGCTTAAATTTCAATACATGGTTGATACTACTTTTATTATGGAAACTATTATGCTGTGTAAAGTATTAAAATTGGCATTTCACATACACCATTTCGTTAATCTTTACAGTGACTTGGGCATTTAGGTGTTACAGCTCAAATACCTCTTATCTTAAATGTTTGAGACCAGAGTGCTTGGGATTTTGGAATATTTACACAAACACACATATACATGATTGAAGTATGTTGGGGATAGACCCAGAATCAAACACAGAACACATTTCATATTTCATCTCTACCCTCTCATATGTTTTGCAGAATACTTGAAGACTTTTACACCTGAGTCACTGTTTCATAGTGTAGATATTTTACCAACAATGATATCATTTCAATCTCCAGAAGTTTTGGCTTTGGACTGTGTTGGGTGCCAGGTTTTTATACTGAGGGTCGGTGTCTGTACTAGAAGAAGAGTAAAGGCCCCATGTGCCTATTAACTCACCAAGACTATAGTCAGTAGTGTGGTAGGACTGAGGTTGGAATGCTGGGCTGTCTGGGGTCATCTCCTGCCTCTTCCCAGCTGCTATGCTGCGGCCACCCAAATGGTCATAGCTGTAGAGGCTGCAGCCGAGCCTTGCCTTATCTCTGAATGTGGCTCTTATTTTTAGGCCCTCACAGGTTCGGCCAGATCTGGGATTATACCTGCAATTCCATGCTCTATCTATATGAATTTCTTTTCTGGGGGGCACTTGCTAGTCTGTTTTCCAAGTTGTATCCTTAGACCTTGTCAAAAGTATAGACTCCAAACCCCTGTGTTAGACCGAAAGAACTAGAATGTGAGAGTGAAGGTTTTTGAATTTGCATTTCAAGATGCACCCAAGTGATTTCCACAGGCAGCCATGTCTGACGGTCAGTGTGGGTGCTTTTCTCTCTTCCTGGGACAGCCTCCTTCCAGCCCCAACTTTCTGTCTCTGGTTTGCTTCCACAGGGTTATCTTCTGGTACTATCTCAGATGGAACTCTTGGGTGGAATTTTCTCTGCTTTCACAGGATGAACAGTCCTCATTTTGTTTTCCTATTGGTCTGCTTCCTGCCTGATAAAACCTTCATCATCTTTGTGGTTGCTTCTCTCCACCTAGATTTCTTTGAGTTCAAGGACCATTTATTTCCTACTGAATCTTTTTCTTCTCTCTATCGCCTCCCATAGTGTCTAAGAGTAGGTAGTGTCCACAAATGGCTATGCGCAGGGAGGGGAGGGTAAGGTGAGCTGGCCTTTCTTTGAGTAGAATGCAAGGACATAACTGAGGTCTATTTACTTGCCTTGAGCCATGCCTCTGGGTTCCATTTAAAGGGTAAGGCTGGTACTTACAAAACCCCAGCACACTGTTTCAGGGGATATGTTTTCTGTACAAGCCAAAGCATAGATGTATCTAGTTTTAGTGAGGATCTGATGTGTTCAAAGCCCAAATCCCTTGAAAAGATGAGGTGTTCTGGATGTTCACCAATGCATGGGTGTATGTAGGCTGAGCAGTAGAGGCTCTATGCGGGAAGCTTACCAGGCCCGTGGCTTTGATTCATTAGTGGTTCTTCTATCCTTTGACTGGGGTCAGGAGTCCTACAAGCTAAGATGGTATCTTCATTGGGGAGTTATCAACTAATGTTTTTTTTTTGAAAAAACTCACTTTGAACTTTTTACTTCATTTTCCAGAACTTTCTTTTCTGTTACATCTGCCACATTATAAATTCCCTTGAAAAAAAAATTCCCCTGAATAAGTTCAGGTGGAAAAAAAAAAAGTAGAGTTGATGTTTCTTAAAATAGTGTTTTTGTTTACTGAGAAGCATCAGTGGAAGACACCAGTAAAGACTATGTGTTGTGTCCGTAAAGTCCCAGTGACAAATGGACACCATTGGCACCAGTGAAAACCTCCACGTTTCCCAAACCCCTGGTAGTTTCTCTCTGCTCCTGTTGGCCTGCATATGTTTTAAAGACTTTCCAGGGTGGTTGTTTCTGTTTAAGGCACATCATCTGTGGAATTCTGAAATACACACCAGGGCTTTGAAATCTCTGATAAAGTTCCTGTTTCAGCATTAGGAGGGTTTCAAGCACCTCAACAGCCGCTTGGCCATCTGTAAATAAGACGTTCAATGAGCATAACAGCATAAGGAAGGCGTTTCGCTCACTCTTTCCATTTCGTCCATCCACATCATCGGATTTCAAGATGACAAATATGGAAAGGGTGTGAGAACACTTTTAAAAAATATTATATTTTGAAACTTGGACCCAAGTTCAAACACTGCATTTAAAGGAAACTTATGAATTGAATCTGAGTTATTTATTGTCTTCGTCAGCTTTCAGAGATTAAATTTACGTTGGAGTAAAGCAGATTCAAGGCTGCCTTTGAGCAACAATGGTGTACATTCTTCCTTTGATTTGCTTGAGTCTTGCCTCTTATGTGCTGTGTTGGGGATGATTGGGCTCTGGCCCTGGGCGGACATACATATCAGTCTCACATTATCATTTCATCTCTATGTCCTCTCCTGGATCATTGGGTCAAAATGTGGCCAGCTAAGCCAAATGACGAACATTTCATTACTTCAGTCATATACAAAGGGATTCCATTTAGAAAACAGACCAGGAAAAGAAAACCTGTTCCCATCAGGTAGCAGATACTGAGTCAGCAAATCACAGGATGTCTATCACCAGAGTGGCAGAAAAACTATTTGTTATAGTCATGACCAAAGTCATTCCATACCACTGCTACACACACACACACACACACACACACCCACACCCACCCCTAAGTGTGTTCACCAGAACTTCACAGATACACAGGCAGGCCCACGAACAGATGTCATGAGTTAGCCAGGTCCTTCTAAAGAAGACAGGGCTTGTTGTGTATTCATGAGAACCTACCTGAGCTCAAATCCCTGACACTTACCTACATAAAAACTGGGTGCTGTGACGTGCCTGTAATCCCAGTAATATCCAGTGCTGAAGGTACATTGGGATGGAGATGGACAGACACAGGGTATCCATGTCTAGCCAGCCTTGTGAAATCATAAGCTCCAGGTTTATGAAAGGCTATGTTCCAAATACAGTGTGGAAGGCCCAGGGAGATGGCTCAGTGGGTAGGATCACTTGCAATCAAACCCAAGGACCTGAACTCAATCCCTGGGACTTACACAGTAGAAGGAGAGTACAGAGTCTCACGGGATGTTCTCTGACCTTCACATAGAGATGGCACATGTATATCCACCCATATACACATTAATAAATGAACAAATAAACAAATGAATGGAATTTTTAAGAAGTGTGAGTTAAAAAAAGGAAGACAACCGATATCAATCACTGGCTCTCATACATGTGCTTATGAATACACATGTATACACACACATATGGGAAGAGGGAGGAACAGGGAAGAGAGAGAGAGAGAGAGAGAGAGAGAAGAAAAGAAGAGGAGAGGAGAGGAGAGGAGAGGAGAGGACAGAGGACTCATGTACAGAAACAGAGAAAATTGTGACTCAGGGTTCTGTTGTTTTTTTCTGGTCCTTGTTATTTCTTTCTCAGGTGCCAACAGTAATATAGAGTAATGGAAGAGGAGAAAGAAGGTGTGAATACATGGGTGTCTGTCTGTCTGTCGTGTGTGTGTGTGTGTGTGTGTGTGTGTGTGTGTGTGTGTATCTTTGTTTGCCTCTCCTCCTACCTCCTGTGTGTAGATATATCACTATCAGTCTTCTCTATCTGTCTCTGTGCGTGTCTGTCTGTCTGTCTATCTCTGTGCATGTTTGTGTATGTCTGCCTACCTGCCCCCCCTGCCCCCCCAGTGAGTGTGTATCTCACTGTCTGTCTGTCTATCGCCTGTTAGACTCCCAGAGTTTTATCCAACCTCTGGCACAATGCAGCCTCTGTAGAAAAGATATTAGGAACAAAAAACAAACTTGAAGATTCAGGAGCAGGCGGCCAGATTATGAAGAAAAACATTCAGAGGATGCCATGAAAAACATCTGGGGATTGTAGAAAGCCCGGCAAAGAAAATGTTTAATTATGCGCCGTATGCAAAAGTCATCATGCTTAGATTGATACTGAAGACTGAGACTGCGTGGGGCTTAAGTAGTCCACAGTGGTGCATCAATCTCTTTACTCCTTTAGAAACGATGTTTTTCTTTCAGTGATGACAAATGCTTTCAAACTGTTAGATCATGCTGCTATGGTGATAGTGGGCTTTAATGAAGTCCAAAGTCACTAACCAAGTTTCCAAATGAGCTTCTCAAGGTCTTTCCGTTAGATCTCTTTACCTTCCTCTGCTCCTTTCTTCCTTATCCCCTTTCCCCCTCTCAGAATACAAAGGTTGCCTATCCTGGTAGCCTATCTAAGAGCCTGGTAAGTCCTTAGAAATGGTGCATTTTGAAAAGGCTTCTCATTTTAAGACCTGATGAAGTACTATTAACTTTCCAGTGTTAGCTACAGTGAATTTGGTGGTTCAATAGCTCACATTAAAAGACATACCAAGCATTTGTCCACTTTTCACAAATATGAAATTACTTCTGTTTGCCAATGATTCTCTTAGGTATTTAAAAATGTGTAGGATCATGGTTTTGTATAGCTTTGTATTCGTGTCAGGAGGGGCATAGGGAGAGGAACAGTCCAAGGTGGACATGAACATGGCTTCCCTATGTGCTCAGCAGATTCACACATAACAGAAATATGAGTAAAAACCACCGAAAGTGGTTCACATGTAGTTAGCTGTGTATGAAGATGACTTTATAGTCACACAGGTTAAATCATTAGGAAGGTAGGTTCATGGCCTCTCAGAGTTAAAGGAAAGTGAAAAACAGATTTAAAGTTGAAAGCCCGATTTGAATGGGAATGAGACCACTGAGGGCAAAATAACCTGGCACATTTATCTGAAAGGCTCTCTACACATCCCAGGGAGGCCAAAGCCCTATTCTGTTGCTGCATTTCACTTTGGAGAATTTTATGGACTTAAGTACTTGGGATTTTGATCCTCATTTATTGGACCAGGCCTCTTTAAGTAAACATGTGGCTTATGAATTAGTGGACAGATTTGTTACTCAAACTTGAATGTGTCAAAACGTTTCCCTAAGTGTCAGTAGGGCTTACTGCCATAAAAATATAAAGCTCCGCCCACCTCCTTCACGTCCGTCACTTCTCATTTTCCCTGTACAGTTGGAAATTACAAATGACCAGGGCTGTAGGTATTTTCAAGAAGATGGCAGGCTCCAGGGACCCAAGGGGCTTACCCACACACCTGTCTGGAAGTAGACTCACTCTCTACCCGATAGCAACAGTTTCGGATTCTAGCGCACTACGTGGAGCACAGGTTATTTTTCAGATCTAATGTATTTCTCAACGGTAGATCTTGAGGCAATCATTGTTTGGCATTTTCCTCTTGAGTCTTCTCATCTGTGTGAGCAAACTCCATGGCTTCTCACAAAGAGCCACCTGTTTCTGGGTTTACACAGGATATGTTGGATTTATGTAATACAATAGGATCAATTTAATTATGCTTTTCCTTAAGTAAAACCCTACCTAGACTTACTTCACTCCCCGATACACGCTCGATTTTTATAGGCAAAACAAAACAAAACTGCCAGTCCTGACTTGACTTATCTTTATGGTATCATGTTACCCCAGTTTCTTCTAATATGCATTAAAGGCTGTAGACTTTCGGTGTGAAAAAAATGGCTGTTCTGAAGTCCCCACAGCCTTGTTATTTACAGTGTCTCAAAGTATTCGAATTGCTACAAAAGATTTACTCATATAGCAGAGTGTGTAAAATTTAAAATCAATAAAGTGTATAAATTTCCGGTGTCTCCTTGAATTGATTCTTTATTCTAATAGCTCCATGCTGTAATGCCGTATACTTTTTTTTTTTTAAAAATGTCATTACCCCAGTAATAATCTCTAGATTTCTTTTTTTTTCCCGGAGTTCTGGGACAATTTGGGACTTCTGATATTATCTTTTCCCTACAGCTGTCTCAGACAGTTGTTGCTCCTTGGACAGCTTTTAAAACTGAAGAAGCAGATGAGAGTTATCAGTGTGTTTCCCTGGAGGGAGAAACACAAATGTTTTCTTTCGATGGGGAGACAGCTGGCCATTTGCTTTCGTGGGAGACGAGAGAAAGCTTTGAAGTTTGAATGTCGTAGCAGTGGTGCGTTGAGCTCATAATACATCTTAATTTTTTTGAGAACGAAGGAATTCGCTCAGTTCGCTGTCACGTGATTGTCAGGGCATCACTTTGCTTGCCATTAGACAGCCAGTGTTGGGCACCAAACACTGCACCATTGTACCGAACTGTTCCCTCGCAGTGTATTTACAATGATGAATCTTATCTTATTACCAACCTTGCATGGAACTCTGCTTTATTTCTGGCTATAGACATAAAGATAATTCAAAGCGTAGGCGGGGAATCCTTCTCCTCGCGCTCATTCACCACTGCTCTCACCAGGGTTTGACTCACAGTGCTGTCTGGGTCCCAGAGCCGAAAAGCCTTGAGCTGACCTTAGTTTCTGGAAACGCACAAAATGTCAAACACTAACATGCCAGCGAAATCTAAGCTTGCTTTCATTTCTTAATGGCCCTCTCGGCCTGTGAGGAACACAGGCGGATCACTGCTTACTTAGGCACGGGAACAGGAGTGCTCGTGGCCCTGTCAGGTATTTTCGCTCGCTGAACCGGGGCTTTCTAGCCAATCTCTTAAATTATTCTTCCTCTTAGACTTGTTTAGTTTAGTGATTGACAGAGCCCCCAACCAAATACCAGAGGATCTTGATTTGAATCCCAGCTCTCCTTACTTTACTTTGTAAGCTCAGTGCGACTCTTTCGCACGGTCTATGCTTGTTAAGTGGGGATTAAGGACTTGGGCCTACCTCACCGAGAGGTTATGAGTAAGCACAATGAGTCCCCAAACCCAGCACACATGGAAAACTTCAGCTTGCATACTCTTCCATCCAGGCAAGGTTTATTTCTAGGAGAAAAATCTCAGACCGATAGCTTTAGGGATAAGGTAGCCAGATATTATATAGAATGCACCATCAGTTGAATTTTAGATGAAAAAAATTACATATACAAAACATATAAAATATAATAATGTATATAGAAATGCATCTGTGTATTACATAAATATAGGTGCATCATAAATATATATACTATGCATATATAGTACTTATATAAGTATATGCATATATTATTTGTATATACAAATATATATGAATATACAAATATGTATATATATCAACATAAAATATAATTATATACTGTGAAATATCTGGGAAATACTTGTAAAAACACTTCCCCTTCCTCTCTCATTCCTTCCTGATGTCATTCTTTCATTTCCCGCCCCCAACCCAACTTCATGTCCTCTCTTTAAAAACCTATAGAGTCCCTTAGTACTTCTGACACGTGCGTGGGTGTAGGAACATTTACTGGAGCATGGGTAGTCTCTTAGGGGCAGCATCCTTGAAAGAAATTCACGACCCTCCCTACTCCTCCCTGCATTCATCAACTGCAGACAGCTTCTCAGCTAGGGGCGGGGCGTCACGATGCTCTCCCGACAGACACACGGTTAGATTTCAGACGGCTTGATCTTGCGCAGGTCTTGTTCTTCAGTCACAGCTGCTTCGTGGTGTCTTGGGCTTGTATTTGTTAAGCAGGCAGCTCTCTTTACAGCTTCTGGTGAGAAGTGTGGCTCTGTCTTTATCACGTAGACAACCTGGCAGCCAGAAGAAGTTGGGGAGTGTGTATACAAGGAAGCTCCGTGGTTCTAACTAATGCAGAAGAACTTAGCACCCGGTTAAGTGCAGTAGCTGGTCTTGCATTGCACACACCTCCCAGATTGACTCAAGAATGTGAGGTATGAAATGACAGATTTAGTCGGGTGGTTCTTTCTTTCCACCAGTTCTTCGTGAGGGTGAGTTTGATGGGGAATTGCCCCTGGGAGGCTGCTGTGCTGTGGACAGATACGAATACCTCTGGGAGATGGCCTGGCTCCTTCCCTACAGAACCAGGTTGTGGGATCTGGACAGAAGGAGGCACCTCTGTCCCAGGAGGAGGGGCGAGGTCCTTCCTAAGACCTTTCACTGCCCTTTGGGTTCAGTGCTCAGACATCTGTGTAGCCCCTGCTTGAGTTTTGCCTGGACTTGTCTGGGAGGACAAACTCTTCTGGATGCTATTCTGCTTAGTACAGTTTTGCTTGTTAATATTCTACAAAAAGAAAAGGTAAATGAGTTTGACATTGCTCCCTTTATCACTAACTTTAAAGAGACAAGTATGAAAAAGTTGCCTAAATGTGATGCAAAACTTGTAGGACAGTCTGGCAGGTGCTGACAACTGGGGTTCCCATGTCTTAAGTCTTCAAATACTAGAGCTGAAAACAAGTGCTGGGGATTTTACAAGTCGGTAAGGATATGGGGCCATTTTTATATAGCACTTATTGACTCTGTTCATCATTTCAGTGTGCAACTTTATTTTATGTGAGTATATCATAGCATACACACCAGAAGAGGGCATCAAATCCCATTACAGATGGTCGTGAGCCACCATGTGGTTGCTGGGAATTGAACTCAGGACCTCCGCAAGAGCAGTCAGTGCTCTTAACCACTGAGCCGTCTCTCCATCCAGTGTCACTGAGCCGTCTCTCTATCCAGTGTGTAACTTTAAAAATCTGACAATTGCTAGGTATTCTCCTGCACGTCAAGTGAGGACTGACCAACTTGTCCATAATATGTTCCCTCTTTTGTACTGCTTTACCTCAGCCATGTCTATACCTCGTTCTTTTTTTTTGTCTTGCATTTATATGTGCAGATCCTCAATTGGCCAGCGTACTCTCCTAGGGTCAAATCTTACACAGTGGCTCTTATGTGGATGCATCTACTGTGTTCTGGAGCTGTGGGTTTGGTCCCTATAGATCACTGCAGATAGGTGTGCAGTCTATCATATAGTCGCCGCTAGCACTGACAGGACTGGGAATTTACAGGAACACCATGTACCCCCCTGCAGGATGCTCTACAGCCCTGAATGACACGAGGGTGCTGATAAGTGCATCTGCAGGTAGATCTTTAGTACCTTAAGGAAAGAAACTAGAGAGTCTCAAGTTCAGAGTCAGTGATCACACTGATGCTTGCATGGTGTATACTTAGTATATATCTCTGCACTGGTTTGCCGTGGGAAGCCTGGCAATGCAGCTGCATGATGAGACACAGCTGTAACTGTAGACTCCACTGGCCCCTGCACATGGAAACACTAGAGCATTCACTTATATGTGAATTTTGCTTCTAAAGCAAGTATCTTAAAGGTGCAGCTTAAACGAGCCTTCTTAGTTTTATGCATGCATTAGAATTCCTGTTCCTATCAAAGCATAGATTTCTAGGTCCCACCCACAAGGATTCTGACTCAAGTAAGTCTTAGGAAGAGCCCAAGGAGTTCTGATGAACTCCCGATCTGCAGGACTGACCTGGGGACATTTTGGAAGAACATCATAACCACATGAGGTAGAACTAGAGATGCTCACTTAGCAAAACACTTGCCTGGAAAGTATGAGGATCTCAGTTTGATTCCCAGAAACTAAGTTGTTGTTGTTTTAAAGGACAGGCATGAAGGCACATGCTTATAATTCCAGTGCTGAGTGGGCAGAGACAGGTAATTCTCTGGGGCTCTGGGGCCAGCCAGCCTAACCAAGTATGTGGCTGGTTTTGTCTTCTAGCTTCAGGACCATGGCTCTAGTCAGCTGGGATTTCCTGACAAAGCAGCCTCTCTGTCTTGTTATTCGAATTCCAGCTATATTTTTAGGTTTGAAATGATTTCCACTGTGACTTTTGCTCATATTAATAGCGATTACCACATCACTCATTGAACGTCATCTACCCGTCACAGCCTGTGTTTATGTTTTCATTTCACAGCCATCCAAAAGCGGAGTGATGCTATCTGACTTCCAAGCTGAGCAGATGGGATGAAAAAGACTGAGCAAATGGGGTGGTAGAGGTAGCTTCAAGACTTACTTTGCTAGACATCTAAGCCACCACATTGTATATACTTCCCGCTTTTCTACATAGCACGCGTGCTGCTAATGCGTAATGTGGACATTAAGATTTTAAGTTTTTGCAGTGGTTCGATGATTGGGTGACACAATCCTTTAGATGTGACCCCGGTTGCTACTTGACAGAATGGAAGGAGTAAATAGCTGGGATGAAGCTAGCTCCAGGATGTCTAACAAATAAGGTCATGTTCTGTGTGGAAGTATTACTTGCTTGTTAAGATGCTTTTATACTGATGATATGGTTTATCGATGGTCACATGATTCCAGGTAAAAGCCGTGTTGGATAGGATGAACAGAGTTAATTGCCTTCTCTCCAAGCCAACTGAGGCTTAAAGGGAAGGTGATTCAAGAAGGTTTTAGACCAAGACCTGGAGTCCACTGATTAGGTTAAGCTGACAGCCAAGAGCCTAGGGGACTTGCTCATGGCCTCCGGGGCTAGAACTCAGGTTCCTACGCTTGTCCAAAAACACCTTTACCAACTGAGCTATCTCCAGAACTCAGAACCTTAAGTTATAAGGTTCTATGTAGAGCATAGCAGTTGTTTTTTTAAAACTAGCAAATATTATTCTA
>NW_022196899.1:23548441-23590941 GCF_008632895.1 Mastomys coucha
AAAAAAAAAAAGCAAAACCCATTCTATACTTAGGGAAGTATTCCCATTTCTTTCCTATCAATTACAGAAGGGAAAAAGGCAAGAATTTGTCACTCTGGCTGTGAAGTTTAAAAAGGAGTGGTCCTTTCTTGAAGTGACTATGGACACCGGAAACATGGTAGCCAAGAAAAAGCAACAACAGAATTCGAGTGAAAATTAAATGTATGTGCACGGGTATTTAATAATCGGGGATTTGAACTTGTAAGGGCTGAGTTGCCTCTGATTGCCATGATTTTCACTAGGTGGCTTGTCCATTGTCCTAGGGACCTACAGAGGTAGAACTCGGCAATGGAACAGGACTGGGGGAATGAGAAGATTGGGTCAACATTCTTGTGCTTGCACAAGACAAAAATGCAATGCAGACTTACTCACCAGGCTTGGGGTAGGCTGGCGCCAACAGTGCTGAATTCAGGACTCCTGACATCATCATGGCTCAGAGTCCCTTTCCGTCTCTATGCTTGGAACTTTTCCATGTAGCTTGCATTCTCAGGCCATCTCTCTTCTGGTTGTCATTTTGGGAATCTCATTGCCAGTAACAAGAAGAGCTCAGCTCTTCCCAGCGATTTTCATGGAAGTGCACAACATAGACTGTGGCCTGGCTTGGGTCCCATTTCCAACCCTGAACCGTTCACAGTAGCAATGGGTGAAATGTTCCTATTGTCCGGGCCTACATTGTAGGCTGTCTTTGGGAGTCTGAGCCAGCCAGGATGGAGTCAACCGGGAACACCAAGTCTCAGTGGGTCGGGAAGGCCATCTCCAGGAAAATATTTGCTTGGTTCAGAGCAGAGTGGATGATGACCAGCCAAAACTCATCAGTGCCCCCTTGTGCTTGTCAAACAGTCAGCAGTCAAACAAACAAGCAAGCGAACAAAGAAAACAAAACAAAACAAAAAAACCCAAACAGACAAACAAAAACCTAATCAAACAAATAGCCAATGGAGAAGGAGTGTTTGCTTTTTAAAGGCCAGATGCCTCTGAGCTGTTCTTCACCTGTTTAAGCACCTGGCTCTGTGAGCCAGAGACCATGCTGGACCCTGTCTTCCTTCATCTTTATGTATGAAGCGTTCCTTCTAAAAGTGATGTCTCTGGAAGAGTCAAATACTAAGTCAGGTGTTTTAGAACAGAGCACAGGGTCATACCATGCTGTTTTGTATAGGGAACTGCACTGGTTCTTGACTTTGAAGAGTAAAGTTGCACCATTTAATGTATGTGAGACCTTACACAGCTGGGTATGTGTATGCAAACTGGATGTATTAGCAGGTTTCTACTTAGCCAAGGCTTCTGTGCCCCATGTCTTCATCTCCCCATACTCAACATGGCAAACGTCAAATGGCCGAGGCCCTCATAGATCTACAGCAGTTAGTATGCTGGCTCAGATTCATTCTCAGAAGTATTCCAAGTCTCACATAAGATGATTCCCTAAGTTTTTTTCCTGCATGTGTATACATGTGTTCTACATGTGGGGGTGTGTGTGCACGAATGCTCCTGCACATGGAGGCCAGAGGTCAGTGTCAGAGGAGTAGTACCTCACGCAGCTTTCTCTGTGAACTGGGTTTTTAGAGGAATACTTTCTCCCTGGCCTGGATTCACTGATTCAGTTAGGCTGACAAGCAGGAGCCTTGGATCTGTTCGTTTCTCCTTCCTCATTGCTGAGATCACAAGAACACACACTTCCAAGTAGCTTTGGGTTATGTGGGCTCTGGGGTTGGAACTTAGGTCCCCAGGCTTGCTCAATAAGACTCCCACCAACTTCTCTATCTCTTCAGCCCAGAGCCTTCAGTTTTAAGGTGTAGATCATGGCAGTTATTTTTAAAGTCAGTCAGGGTCAGGGAAGGTTTGTGCCTACCTGTCTTTCTTTAAAAAAAAAACAAAAACGAAAACAAAACAAATCCCATTCAACACTTAGGGAAGTGTTTCCATTTCTTTTCTATCAGTTACAGAAAGGGGAGAAGGCAAGAATTTGTCACTTTGGCTGCCAGGGTAAGGGACCCATCCATTCGTATAGTGGGTATGGATGTGGGAAACATGGGGGCGGAGGGAATCAATAGCAGAAAGCAAGTGAAAGTGATGTATATGTACATGGATATTTAAATAGTCAGGGATTTGAACTTAATGAAGGCTGAGTTGCCTCTGATTGCCATGATTTTGAACTTGGTGGCCAGATCTCACAATGAGTCCAAGTGCCAGCTGGATAGTCCATCCAGACTCCTAGCAACAATGCTTCTGATGTTAATTTTTTAAATGAATGTTTTGGGGGATACTTTCACCCCTAAGCAGGATCTAGGTGTCCTTTTTTTTTTTTTCCCAGACAGGGTTTCTCTGTGTAGTCCTGGCTATCCTAGAACTCACTCTGTAGGCCAGGCTGGCTTTGAACTCAGAAATCCTCCTGCCTCTGCCTCCCAAGTACTGAGATTAAAGGTGTGCGCCACCACTGCCCAGCTGGATCTAGGTGTCTTTAAATTAATTTGGAGGTTGCCAGAACTATATCTTCAGTTGCTTTTTTCAGATAATGTTGATTAAGTTGCTCTGTATACTTAGATGTCTTTGTATCTTGGTGTCTTCCTTCTCCGTTGGGATATATAAATTCCTTTAGGATATGGGCTCTGTATGTCTTTTTTTGTAGGTGAACTCTCAGTACCCAGCATATTGTCTAACTAAATGGATGGACAGAATTCCATGGACTCTCATCGACCTGTTATTGTTAGGGGACATTTTTATGAGTTACATTCTATCCTGGACCTGCTAATGTTTTGAAAATAATAGTAATTCTAGAGAACTTTTCCCCTTTGTCTAATAGACTGTTGAAAAATTTTAGGGCTCAGGTTATGTTTTTGGCTAGTTTGAGAAGAAAAGGTCTATGTGTATAAACCCCTGGATGTGATTCTTTCCCTAGATATGGGTCCTGGGATAATCTAGCAGCAACTTATTTTTTTCAAAATGTCTACAGTGCTAATTGGGTTAGTATCTAGAAATATAGAAGATATAATCTGGTTGAAAGTAACAACAAAAATCAGAGTACTTAGATAATCCATCCTCTTATGAATGAGCCTCAACTCTAATCTTTCACTGAAGTTCAGCAGCTGGGAAGAATTTCTTTCTTTCTTTCTCTCATTAATTAATTAGTTAATGTGACATCCTGATCGCAGACCCTCCTCCATCATTTGCTTCCAGTCCCACCCTTACAATACCTTCCCCCATTATGCCTTCTACTTTTCAGAGAAGGGGAAGCCCTTGTTGGGTACCACCCAACCCTGGGACATCTAGCTGCAGCAGGACTAAACATCCTCTCCCATTGAGGCCCAGCCAGGTAGTCTAGTTAGGGGAAGGGAATCCAATGGCAGGCAACAGAGTCAGAAACAGCCCTGGGGAGAATTTCTCAGTTTCATTATCTCCCTAGGTTAAGAGGCTTGTCTGGAAATAGCCAACAAGATTTAAGAAGCAACAATGGTCTCTTCATTATTTAGCTCTTAATCTCTTTATCTTGCTAGGGCTTCCTACAAAGGCAATGATGATTATAATTGCTTATTTATTTAGTAATTATTCATCTATCTATCTATCTATCTACCTATCTATCTATCTATCTATCTATCTATCTATCTATCTATCTATCTATCTATCTATCATCTATCAACTATCTATCTATCTATCTATCTATCTATCTATCTATCTATCTATCTATCTACCATCTATCTACTATCCACCTTTGTTATACAGATCCTGGTATTTTAGATGCTTATTTTGAACCCTGACCAGTGTCATCTAGAGCATTATTGGTGATGACAGCTGGTTACTTTCAGGTGACTTTAGTTGTTTGGTGACTTGAGAAAGTTCCTATTGCCTATGCCACGAATGACTTCCTAACCACCCGCAGATGCTGTTTTCATTTATCTGGACCTTGCTGCATCTGTCTGCTACTGCTTGTGGTTTGAAAGCATAGAATGGTTATGATTCAGACGCTTTGCTGATCTAAAGTAAGCAGGGTCCAGTTTCCCCCATGAGCTGGCTCTCAAAGAATCAGGAAAGATGAATTCCTTGGTAGACAGTCAGGAAGATATTCCTGCCTCTTTGGTACTGGAAATATGGATTCCCTATTTCCAAACCTATGGAGAAAGCAATCTGTGGGGACGTTCTTCAGTACAGAGAGTCTGAGTTTGGTTCTGGAGTTGGGCCTGGTTTGCTTCTCCATCTGACATGTAGGTTGATAACACTGAGCATAAAGTACAGGAGAGCAGCAGAGAACCTGAGCTAAGAGAATATAGCTCTGCACAGGGCCTTTACATGGTATGGCTGTCCGTGAATATCAGCTGAAAAGGGGATATTTATTGTTAAAAGTGGGCAGATAACAGACCTGGAAAAAAAGGTGGGCAAGAAAGGGTCAATTTAGAAGAAAATGATTCCATTTCCTCTTAACCAAAGGTGCTCCCTTCTCTTCTGCTGAAGGTCCGTTTGTCATGTTGCATGGTGACTGTGTGTGTGTGCGTTTTCTACAATGAGTGGCACAAAAGGTACTATCTAATAGCTTACTCATTTTAAGCATCAATCCATAGACATTGCTTTTACTGGCTGTTAATGAGAATTATCATATAATTGTAAAAATTATAACTTGTTTATTTTTGCTTAAGTCTATTTGTAAAAATTTAAGACTTCATGTAGGCCAACTTCATGTAGGTTGGACTTGCCTGTAGTTGATGGTAATCTTCTGATTTTTCTATCTCTGCCTTCCAAGCGCTGGGGTTATATGCAAAGTCACCACTATCAATGTTTGTAGTCTGGGATGGGACCTATAGCCTTGTGCATGCTAGACAAGCACCTTGCTGATCAAGCCACACCCCTATTCTCCATCTTGTTTATTAAAAGATTGAACATTTGAAGTATTTAGTGTTCAAATGGTAGCAGCCATATTTCTGGTTATTTTCTTTAAACATTTTCACACATTTTGAACTTTAACAGCATTACTCAATATCATATGTGTGTGTGCTCATGTGAGGGTATATGAATGTGTGTATATATGAATGTGTGTGTATATGGGTGTATGTGTGAATATATGTGTGTGTGTATGCATGTATGAGTCTGCATGCATATACGAGTATGTGTGAATGTGTGGGTTTATGGTGTGTGTGAGTATATGTGTGCATGTGTGTGAGTCTATGTGCATATACAAGTGTATGTGAATGTGTGTGTTTATGGGTGTGTGTGTGTATGTGTGTGTGAGTCTGTGTGCATATACAAGTGTATGTGAATGTGTGTGTTTATAGGTGTGTGAGTGAGTATGTGTGTGTGTGAGTCTGTGTGCATATACAAGAGTATGTGAATGTGTTTATGGGTGTGTGTGTGAGTATATGTGTGCATGTATACGTGTGCATGTGTGAGAGTCTGTGTGCATATACAAGTGAATGTGTGTGTTTATGGGTGTGTGAGTGAGTATGTGTGTGTATGTGTGTATGAGTCTGTGTGCATATACAAGTGTATGTGAATGTGTTTATGGGTGTGTGTGAGTATATGTGTGCATGTATATGTGTGTGTATATGTGAGTGAGAGTCTGTGTGCATATACGAGTGTGTGTGAATGTGTGTGTTTATGGGTATGTGTGTGAGTATATGTGTGTGTGTATATGTGTGTGAGAGTCTGTGTGCATATACGAGTGTGTATGAATGTGTGTGTCTATGGGTGTGTGAGTATGTGTGTGTGTATGTGTGTGTGAGTCTGTGTGCATATACAAGTGTATGTGAATGTGTTTATGGGTGTGTGTGAGTATATGTATGTGTGTATATGTGTGCATGTGTGTGTCTGTGTGCATATACAAGTATATGTGAATGTGTGTGTTTATGGGTGTGTGAGTGAGTATGTGTGTGTGTGTATGAGTCTGTGTGCTTATACAATTGTATGTGAATGTGTTTATGGGTGTGTGTGTGAGTATATGTGTACGTGTATATGTGTATGTATATGTGTGTGCATATACGAGTGTGTGTGAATGTGTCTATGGGTGCGTGAATGAGTGTGTGTGTGTGTATATGTGTGCGTGTACATGTGTGCATGTGTGTGAGTCTGTGTGCATATACAAGTATATGTGAATGTGTGTGTTTATGGGTGTGTGAGTGAGTATGTGTGTGTGTGTATGAGTCTGTGTGCTTATACAATTGTATGTGAATGTGTTTATGGGTGTGTGTGTGAGTATATGTGTGCGTGTATATGTGTGCATGTGTGTGAGTGTGTGCATATACGAGTGTGTGTGAATGTGTGTGTCTATGGGTGTGTGAGTGAGTGTGTGTGTGTGTTAGGATGCTTATATTCTTTCAGGAAGAAGGAAGCTAGACTATTGAAGAGATCCTTCCTAGAGTTTGTTCACAAAATTCTTTTCTCCTCAAGCAAACACTACATCTGGTATTTGAAAAATGCTTTGAACTATTTTTGTGGATATTACTATACAATGTTAGTATATTTATTTTTATAAGCATACGTAAATCTTGCAAGGCTTTCTCTCATGCAGAGGCTCCTGGTGTGAAGCATGATGGGACGAGAGACAGGTAGGCTGCTTCGACGCTAATACTCAAGCTTTTGTTTTCAAATATTAAGCTATTGGGTTTAAATTGTCAAGCCCCCTCCCACACGGAGGATTTCATTTCCAGATGTCTTCTTTGAATGTGAAAGAGAATGGTTCGCTATATTTTCTTCTTGACTATGAGCTTATGTAGGGACCCAGGAGGCCAAATGGTATGGTAGGGGAAAACAGTGTGGTGCTCCAAAAAAGAAAAAAAAAATTAATGTCTTGCCAGACAAACTGAGGTTAAAGTCCTAACCAAAACCTGCCAAATCGATTACCTTAATTTTCTCCCCTGTAAAATGGAGATGATAATGTTGACTTTCTATGGTGGCACTGAGTATTTACTTTGTGTCAAGAAAGGATAGCTGCTGTTTGTCTGGGCGGCTGGCCCTGCTGAAGTTGGCCAGTTCCCAGCTGCCCAAAACATGGGCCGGCACAATGGAGCGAGTGAGTTGGGAGTCATAGAAGCATAGAATAATATTGTTGCTGGGGTCTGGCCTGGGACACAGTCCCCTAGAAGATCCCCTCAGCTTTGCCTCTAGTACTCTCCTTCTTTGAGTAGAAGGACAGAGGAGCAGAAGGACCCAGGAGGGCGGCCATGGTACTCGAACCAAAGGTGAGGGGTGGCCTTTTGGGCAGGGGCTCTGCTTGGTTCTGTCCTGGTTTCTCAGGAGGCAGCTGTTCTTCCAGCTGCCAGATATGGGGGTTGGGGTCCAATGGGCAGGCCTGATTTCTCCTATTCGTCCTTATTACTATGCTAAAAAATCTGTTAAAAACTTTAAAAAATAATGATTGGCCAAAGAGGCCCCAATAATTGTATTCCCCGTGCTTAGTTATTTTAGGAGTTGAATTGAATATGATGGAAAATTGACTTTCAAATGTACCAGCTCTCAGGTACGTTAGGAGAATGATGCACAGTCTGATATGTAGGAAGCCCCAGCAGTGCTCAACTGGCCCCAGCCTTCTCACATTACCAATGGTGCCTGCACACAGTACTGTCCTTTGCTGTGCAGAGGAAGGGGGCAGCTCCTGTACCCATTTCAAGTGGCAGGCATTTCCATAGTCAAATCTAACATTGTTAAATTACAAATACCCTTCTCTGGGACCCACACCTGAATGAAAGGCTTGGTGTTGACCTCTAGGCCTCAGTCGTCAGTGTGAGTGGACACAGTTGCCTCTCTACCCATCCCTCCTCCTTTTTCTGCGTGCTTGGGCTCCTGCTTAATTCTTTACCATCAGAGCCTCTTTCCCCTGCTCCATGCTTATTGCAAGCTAAATCTTTAGTCACTGCCTGCTTCCCCAGCCCTAGCAATCCACTGTTAGCAGGGCAGCAGGAAGTTGGCACCATAAATTATTTGATAAAATGCTATTTTTTTGACTCTGTGTTTAATGGGTTATGACATGGTCTCTTTTCTTGTTTGGAAAAGATCATTTTTATTGCAAGAATTCTAGAGATCACTCGGACTCTGGGCCTTTGGACATGTCCAAATGCCAAAGTTGGAGGTGGAATACTGGAATGGTTTCTTCATGACCCTTTTAAATCCTTTCCTCCTCAAATTGGATTTTTGTTGTGTTTGGGTCAGTAAAGCATGCAGCTGCAGACAGGGCTGTTGTGAAATATCAGGTGTATAGTTTCAGAGGCGTTAGCCCTGGCTGTGGCCCAGCTCTGATGGGGTAGTAAGTTGTCTACAAGGCAGAAGTTACAAACGTCGGGAACAGAAAACAACCCCCTGACAAATGGCAGGACAGTTATTTTTCAGGGGAGAGGAGAAGCTGCAAGTGTGCCTGATGTTTTTAAAGCTCTTAATTATTCATCTTGTGTTAAGACTTACAAACAGAGCCATTAAGGTGTCAATGCAAGCCCGGAAAATGGATGATCATTGTCTATCTTTAAACTGTGCTTAGCACTCAAATGTGTCTGTAATGCATGCAGAAAGCCAGCTTCACCATGCTCCCTCAAGGTTTTGCAGGCAAACAATTCATCCATCCATTCATTCTTTTCCTTCTTTCCTCCCTCCTCCCCCTCAGTCTTGACCCTCCATGTCTAGTCCTACTGCTAATTGATGAATATTCCTATTGGCTATTTCACCACTGCTTAGCAGGCACAGAAAAGCCGAATGTCCAGTTGTACTGTAGAAACATCTTAAAATAAATTTAAAAGCCTTCAGTGGCTACACAGCTCATTGTAGTGAGTGCAGCAGTTTAAATAATAATCTCATACCTGGGGATTTTCATTCAGTTTTACTAAAACCTTAATTTTACTGCCTGAAGTCATGCTTGTTGTCAGAGCGCTCCACGTTCTACTCGATGAGCGGGTTCATCTGCCTTTGCTCTGGGTGTATGCTTCATGCATGAGCAACAAGGCCATAATATGTCTTTACTGCAAACTTGGATCTTGTTCCTCATGACATAATCTCCCACGAGCTAGGAAAGCTGGTCTGGAGCACAGAGTGTTACGGGGTGCACACCTGTTCTGAGGGTAACAGGAGAAAGGTAGTTAACAGTGTTTCATTGTCACCCCGGAGCAACAGAATAGGTCACACTTGGCAGCAGCTAGATCTGGGCCTGGAGCTACTTGACATTTTTATGTGACAAGTTAGAGTGTGAGATAGGATAGTTGCAAAGGGTCTGTGCTTTCAGGTAAGACTGAGGCAACATGTTGCTAGATTAGTGCTTTTATCTAGGATTAGTTGTGGTTGGAGAGGTTAGACAGGGAAACTGAGGCAGCTAAAGCACCCCTAGTTATGGTAATTCAGACTCCTGACAATGGAAGTCATGAAAATGGGGTTGTCAGTGAGGGAGGAAGTAAAAAACAGGAAGTGGAATACTGTGGAGAAAGAAATGCTAAGAGAAGCAATTTTATAAAATCTGCTTGTGAATTCCTAGTTTCATTTATTGAGATTTTCACCCATTTATTTATTACTTATTGATGAATTCATTGGAGATACAGTTGTGCATGATGAGTGTGTATGTGTGTGTGCGTGCATGTGCATATGTGCATGCATGCATGTAGAGGTCAGAAGCAATCCTGGGCATCTTCCTTCATTGCTCTCCATCATTTTTCTTTATTTTTTGACATTTTAAATCATAGCTGTAGAGTATTAAGATTATGCTAACCTCCCATAAGGGCATTACCCTCCCTTTCCCTTTGCAATGGTTTCCCATCTAGTCAACTGGCTACAGAATCAGATAAAATGACATCCTTTAGTTCAGAAGCTCTTAGTCATTAGTTCCTTAGGATAGATGAGTCTCAATGGGAACAACTTTCTGTGATTGGGAGTTGAAGGGCTTATGCAGTTCTGCATAGCTGCTTTGTGTTCATGGCTACTATGTCAACATCATATGTAGATGGGAGAGCCTTTTACATAGTTATGTTTATACCCATAAACTATTATTGCTCTCAATTTTGGGCAAAGAAGCTCCTTTTTTTTTTTTTTTCAGAAGGCATTGATTAATGCAGACAGTTGTATTTAGTTAGAGTGCTGAGAATAAAAGAATAAGTGGTAATGAGCATTCATCCTTAAATAGGAAATAGGTCATCCATGTCATCCTCAACCTCCAAAGGCCTAGGGGAAATTGCAGAAAAGAGGACAGAAGGAATTTAAGAGCTGATACTGGGTGTGGTGGTGCATACCTCTGCACTGGTGAAGCAGAGCCGGTTAGATCTCTGTAAGTTCCAGAACGTCTGGGGCTACATAGTGAGATCATCTCCCTTTCTCCCCAGAGAACTTAAGAGAATGAAGAAGAGTGTCATGAAATGATAACTTATTTTTGGGGACAAGATCTCTCACTAAACTCAGAGCCTACTGACAGGATAGACCTTCAGCAAGACCCAGGCATTGGTCTGTTTTTGCACATTCCATTTCCGCAGGGCACTGGAGTTGTAGAGCATGCTGCACCCCCAGCCTCTTTAAAAGCTGTGGTTCTGGGGACTCAGGTCCTCATGCTTATACAGGAAGCACTTTAAGCAGCTGAGCCATTTCCTCTGCCCTTTACTGGCTCATTCATCAGATATTATGAGTGACATCTTTGCCTATGACTCTCTTTGAAGAAAGCACTTTGAAGACGTCACTTTGAAGAAAGCAATGAACAAGATGGAATGTCTTACCAGAGTGAAGTACTGGGTCTGAGAAAGGATGCTCTGAAGGTTTGGGGTAAGGAGAATGATGCTTCTTCCATCCAAGATGAGAGTCTGGGAAGGAAGAAAGCTCAGGTAGTGATTGGTCCTCAGCCTCTTTTTGTCATAATGGACAGTGTGTTATTGATGCACCTCACAGAAATGAGGAAGAAAGAGAGATAAGGCGTTAAGGCTTGACTTGGAAAATACAGACCATTGGAAGACCATTGGTGGCTCTATATCAAAGCTCTGGGGCAGTGTTTCTCTACCTATGGGTGGCAACCCCCATAGGCGTCACATATCAGACATCCTGTATATCTAATATTTACATCTCAGATTGTAACAGTAGCAAAATGACAGTTAAAAAGTAGTAATGAAACAGGAGGAACTATACTATGGGGTCACTGCATTAGGAAGGTTGAGAACCACTGATCAGGATTCCATGAGCTTGGGAGGTGACTAAGCAAATGGCCTGACAAGGCCGGCAGCATGAGGAAGGGTACAGAGCCCATTGTTAGAAACAGTGTTAGGCTAGGAATTCAATTACAGCCAAGTTGTCAGCTGTTGCTTAGTCTAGGAGTGTAGGGAGGCAGCCTTGTGAGCAGCTCGGAGCTGGACTCACATACAAGATAGCCTGGCACAGTAAAAGTCTCGATACTGCAAGAAAACCAACCGAGTAAGGCCCAAGCGGTTCACTTGATCATCTTTGCATGCTTTTTGTGAGCATTACAGGAACTTCAAGGTTTAGAGCAGTGGGCCCAGAGAGGAGCATTTATGTGTTGGAAGATAGGGAGCTATCACAGGAAAGATGGCAGTCGGTTGGGGTGGGCGTGTCGAAAGTGCAAATGCTGTATGTTAAATCTTTAGTCACCAGCTAGTCATATGAATATGAAGAAGGCAAAATGCAAATGAGAAAAGCCAACCCCCCAGAATGTGGGCCAGGATCTTGGCGGGGGGTGGGGGGGTTGGAGGATTTACATGGAGAGGCTCATCCTGCCACTGTGCATGTTGACCTTCCTAGCTTCATTAAGCTACCATCTCCTTATTCGTAAATACAGAAATGTAACAAGGGACCTATAAGACTGTAATCTAAAAAAAAAAAAAAACTGATTATAAGTTATGACATTAATTATTATTTTAACCCACTGAAATTTTAAAAAGTCTGAGTCTGGTGGATGTATATCCAGTGAACTACTTACAAATTTAGCACACATAGCTGACCTAAACTAAGATTTTTTTTTTATCTGTTTGCTTGTTTTAGAATAACCTGCTCACTGGTTCTAACATAAAAACATTTACAAAATAGCAAGGAGCGCTGGGGAGATGGTTCAGTCAGGGAAGAGCTTGAACTGAAAGCATGAAGACCTGGTGCCATCCCTGTGTGGTGCTAAGTACTCCTCTGTCCAGAGCTGGGAAGACAGGGGCAGAGGGTTCCAGGGCTTCCTGGCTAGACAGTTTAATCTAGTCGATGAGCCTCAGGCTAAGAAGGGACTAGTTTCAAAACACTTAAGTGGGAAAAGGGGTGCTCTTATGGAATGACCCAGGAGGCTGTCCTCTGGTCTCCATGTACTTGCACACACACACACACACACACACACACACACACACACACACACACACGCCCATCTAACACCCCTGCTGTGAAAATATACACGTACACACAACAAAAATAAGGAGGATTATAAGGAACAAACCAGGTCTCCCTCTCTTGTGGGACTTACTGCTTGCGTATTTTTTGGTGCTCTGTGTTTGTTTTTCCTGATTCAGTGCCTTAGGGTGACATGTGCCTTCCTGGGACAGTAGGTTTCCCAACACCTTTGTCTGCTGTTCAGGGATTTCAGATAACAGGGAGTACCAGTTTGACCTTCTGTATCGTACTGCCTCTTGTTGCCCTAGTGCTGAGCAGACTGGATGAAAATGTGTCCACAGAGATTAGATACCCCAGTGGCCACCCTGCACTTTTGTGCTCTTAAAGCTATCTCCGGCATCTCCGGCTCCCTCTGGTTTATCAGAGCAGAGTACAGACAGATAACATCCTTGCCATGTGACCCTGACCTTTGTCAACCTTTGTTAAGGCTTCATGTGAAGTCAGGCCTAATGTTTGTAAACAGGATGTAATTAAGGCTGGGAAACTGACAGGGTCTGACATTAAGACAATGCAGAGCTGGCAGGGACCGGTCTGCGAGATGGCAGCTTGCATTGTGTTCTAAGTGCCTTCGTAATAATTAGTGTCCTCTTGTCTGGAGGAAGTTCACTCAACTTGGATTAATCTGCCCCAGCGTGGAGGCCATCCTTGGCAGGGCAAGTGTTTCCTCTGATAAACCTTCCTGCAGGGATGAGAAAGAAAGCCAAGAGGCTCCCAAGCAAACCTGAGAAAGTCAAGATGGCTGGTGCCAGGTGCTGCCTAAGGATTAGAAACAGGAAATAGGGGGAAAAGTCTCCCTTGCCCTATTCTAAATTACAAGGTGAAGGTGCTGGTTTGCAGGCCCATTGGCCAGCATTACAGTCACCAGGGTGTGCTGGTCTGATGCTGTGGGTAGGACAGAGGGGTATGTGTACAGAGAAGCCCAAGAAGAAACTCCCCGTTTGACCTTAATTAGTTCCAAATGTGTTACAGATCAGTGTGTGGTGCAGGAGAATTCTGATTTGTATGTAATTGATCCAAAGAGACTGAACTGCTTTGTTGGAAGAGAGCTGAGCATCTTCTGGTAGTCTGTGTTGTACAGAGGGAATAAAGAGACGTTGAGTCGATTTTCTTGGCTCCGCTGAAAACCTATGGGCCTGACTTGGACAGATAGGCTACTGTCTGTAGCCTTTTGAGTTTGTTTAGATTCTCACTGCCTCTTGGAAATAGTTCTCTATTTCAGACAAAAAGGTACTATTACTAATAGCACCATATACAATAGTCAAAAATATGTGGGAATGACCGGAGTCTCTACCAGCAGATGAACCCGTAAACAAAATATGGTGTGAGCAAACCAAGACAACCCTACAAGAAAGAGATTTTAGATCCATGTCACAGTGTAATGGGCCTTGCAAGCACCATGTTAAATGAAATAAGCCAGATGCAAAAGGATTAGCAATAACTGACTTAACATATGTAAGGTGTCTACAGTAGGTAAATATATAGAGACAGTCAGTAGAACAGTGAGTGATTACTAGGGGTTCAGGGAGTAGCGGAGAAAGGGAAATTCAAGTTTAATCAAAGGGTAGAATTTCACTTTATTATGATAAAAATATTCTGGAGGTTGGTGTTGGTGATTCTTAGACACTCATGAGAGTGTACTTAATGTGTCTGAACTGTATACTTACAATCACTAGAATAGTAGATTTCATCTGATTTATACTTTGGCTCAATTAAAAATATTAAGATGTTACATAAGAAGACTCTTCATGTTGTCGTGGGATTCAGGGCTTCTGGACCTTAATCATTATATCAGGAAAGTGATAGAATCTACACAGAGGTTTCAGGAATTAGAAAAGAAATCCCTTCCTGGCATATGGTCTGTTAACTTCACAAGGATTTGTTTTATTTGTGTGTGTGTGTGTGTGTGTGTGTGTGTGTGTGTGTGTGTATCTGAATGTATGCATGTATGTATGTGTACAGGTTTTGTGGGGACCAGAAGAGGGCACTGAGTTCCCCAAAACTAGAGTGATAGACAGCTATAAGCCTTCTGACCTGGGGATGAAACTCCAGCCCCACACACCAGCAACAAGGACTCTTAGCCACCCTGCCATCTGTCTAGCCTCTGCTCATAACTTTTAAAATAAGTTCTATTGTTTGCCTAGGGGACCCCATGATGAAGCATATTAATAGCAGTCATTTCTGGCATTTATCTGAATGCAGAATTTAGTGACTTTTTCTTGTACTTGTTTTTTAAGTTTCTAAAAGGGGTTTACTTGCATGAGACTCTTGTGAATCTCAACTGCATAACTTTACTTTCTTCTAACTGAATACAAGCAGGATGGCTCCACGTTGCAACTAAAGTTCAGACTAAGCACTTTCATTCCGACACTGAATTTTTCACTGAGTTCAGTAACCATTTTTAAAGCTTCCTGATTATCAGTGAGTTACCATAAAAGATGCCATGCAATTCCCAGTAACAGAATGTCCAGAGTTAATGACTGAAGTGTGCTTACGAAAAGTATTTATTTAGAGAAAATTAGTTTATCTTTGTAGCTTCATGACATATAAATTAGTGTTCTCATTGCTCTAGCAAAATGCTTGCCTAAAGCAACCCGAGGAAAGAGGCATTTTAGTTTGGCTCATGATTTAGTGGAAAGCAGGCTGTCAAGTATGAAGCCTGGCAGCAGGAATGTGAGATGGCCCACTCTCTGGTCATGGGAGTGTGAGATGGCCCACTCTCTGGTCACAATGAATACAGAGCTGAGAAGTGGAGAGAGGTGACTGCTGGTGCTCAGCTCATGGTCTGCAACCCCAGCCCATATGATGATGCCACCCACATGTAGGGAAGGTTTCCCCTTCTCGGTTACACTTCTCTGCTAACCCCCTCACAGACACATCTTTAGGAATTCTAAATTATGTCAGGCTGACCATGAAAACTAAGTATCACACATAGTCTTTTTCAAATCAGGAGGTGCTGCGACAGATGAGAGGTTTGTCACTGACTAAATGTAACATCCCCATTACCAATTCCACTTCCAGGACTGACAGGGTATGTAGGGGTGGGAGGTTGGCAAAAATGTGTGCACACTGACATTTCTTTTGCTCAGTAACACCCTGAGGTAAATTTTCAGGAGCTTAAACTTGAGAAAATAGCTCTTGCCTTCTCCTCCCAACACCTTTTTATGAAATGTACTATCAAATTTTTCATGTCACCAGGCAAGTGACTAATGACATTCACAAGGAAGATGAGAACAAGTGGCAACATGGCAATTTTGGGATTGTCTTTTTTGGGTCTGACAGCCATATTCAAAGGCTACAGAGAGCCAAGAGAGGGGGTCATTATGGAACTTGTACATTCTTCACAAGCAACTGTCATTTATTATGTGCCTACAATGTTCAGTTTTATTTCACCTAGTTTTTAACCTTAAATCTTAACAACACCTGGAAATAATTACCTTTCTCCATGGACCAAACGTAGATTGAAGAGGCTAAGAATTTTCTCATAGTTAGTCACTGAGAAATAGCAGGGTTGAGTTTGAAACCGAAACCGATCTTACCTCTTGCTGTAATGGTAGAACATAATTTTTGGATGAAAATAAAAGAAAACCTCACAGAATTCTCTTTTCTTTTGCTACCTCTTTCTCCTGAAAAGCAGCACCATCAAAACAAGAAAGTTAATATAAAACACAATGATGAATTCCCTAGTAGGAGGGAGAGCTATACGCTTTTAAATAGATGCACAGGCACGTACGAGGCACCAGCCTCCATCACCCTGACGCGGACATTATGTTCAAGGAAAAGAGGAGGGTTAACAAATTAATTTGGCAATCGATTAAGTTTTTGTTACCCCAATTAAACCTCCCATTTTCCTACACGTGTTTGTAAGCTGTATTTTAGGAGCAGTGTTCATTTGAGAATTTAGTATTTCCGAGGAGATAGATCTTCCCAGAGGCTATGTCTGAGCCACTTTCTACTAGAAGAATACTGCTAACCTAATGGATGGGCAGGGAAGAGACCTGGCCAATGGTTCCTGTTACAACCACTATGACCGAGACATTTAAAATCGTATCCAGACTACTCAGAGGGGATGTGTCTTGCATCCTAAGCAACAGAGAAGACATTGCCTTGTTGTTAGAGGGCTAAACTTATCTCTAAGCTGAATACAGGAGACGACTGAGCAGATGGGCATGCAATCTTAGAAGAAACAGCTGTCCACCTGTCATGACTTAGAAGAGACAGAGGAAGAGAGGCACGTTGTCCATAGTCAGAGATGCCAGCAAATTAAGACCACATAACTCCACTGAACCCGGGAAACCTTTTCTCACCAAATGTAGTATTGTTTCCAGAAAGCATTTCTCCACCCCTGTAGGATAGTTGCCATTTGTCAACTTCTAGATGAGAATAGAAAAACAGAGAACATCTTATAGAATTAACTTTGATACCTAAACACTGTGTATGTGTGTGTGTGTGTGTGTGTGTGTGTGTAATGGGTGGGGGTGAATCAAAACCAGCCACAGCAGAACATATAAGGCTTTTTAAGATAGGTAAATCATTTTCTTTTTAAATGAAATTCGGTCTGACGGCATGAAATATGAACAGTAATTAAATGCGCAGTCTGTGGGCCTTCTATACTTTAAAGCGCTTTGTTAAAAGGGAAAAAAAAAAGAAAGAAAAAAAAAACCCAAGAAAAAGAGTACTCACCTCAGACAGGCCAATTACCTAAGAATGATGAAGTTAAGAGCAAAGTCGCTAAATTTCTTTCCTTGAGCGATCACAACGTCAGCCCACGATTAGTCCCATGGCACCAGCAGGGATGTGGCTGGGACACTTCTACTGGCAGACTTCAAATAGTCATTTCCTCGGTTAAAATAAAATCTGACTGCACTAAATAGACAGTTTTTAATCTCAATTGGACATCTGAAGATTTCTCAAGCTGTTGTTGGCTGCTGCAGAAACAAATTTCTCTGCTTTGTTGATTAAACCACTGGTCTCCACAACTGCTTATCGGCCCGCAACGAGCTGTTCTTTTTAATTAAAATTGAGCCACCACGAGAGAGCAATTAACAGCTAGTAATTACTGTGCTCTTCAGAACAGCAACATTTTGCCTTTCATTCCAATTATAGAATGGACAAGTGGCTTTTTGATCTTCAAATTAGTGAGCTCTTGTCCTCCTTGTTTGGAGGCAGAATTGGCAGGTTAATGATGGCCTGTGGGGGCACTCTTCCCTCTGAGTGATGTGAGCTCCAGCTGCCTGCGAAGGTAGCATTGAGGGGATTTCAAACGCCACTGCTTCACGCTTGTGATAACGATGGACACACAGACTTGTTTGCAAACGATTCTGATGAAGAGGAGAAATGTGCCCACATGTAGCTTCCCAATGGCTCCATGAGATTCTTCCTCTTGTGGCTGGAATTGAGCAGCTAAGAAGTACCTTGTAAGTGTTATCACTGTGTGCCCCTTCCCCCCACACACTATACATACACAGCGTACACAACACATACAATACACATACACATACTACACATGCACATACTGTACATACAGAATGCACACAACACATACATAATACACATACGCACACTATACATATACAATGCACACAACACACACATAATACACATACACACACTACACATACACACAAAATGCACACGCAACACACACCCATTACACATGCACACAGAGTTATTCTATAAGGTGGTTATTCTATAAGGTTAACTACTTTGATGGTAGCAATCATTTTACAATGTGTATGAATGCCAGAACCTCCAGTTTGGTCTGCCTTGTATAGATGTGCTCACTATTTTACACCTATAGCTGGATAAAGCTAAGGAGAAACCTCGAAGAGCTGGAATTTGGTGTGTCACCGTGCATTAGTTCACATCACTGTAACAGGAAAGGGTGGACAGGTTTATTTGGATCATGCTTGCAAAGGGCTGTGGCCCATGGAGAGGCCGAGGCTGTGGCAGTGTGTAGCAGAGGCTTCTCTTCCTATGATGATTCAGGAAGCAGGGAGAGCAGGCTCGTACCAGGGCCTGCCATAACTTTCAAGGCCCCTTCCTTATTGCCCTACTTGTAGAACTTAGATCTTACCTCTTAAAGGTTCCATAGCTTTCAAAATAACACTGTAAAGTGTCTGGGGCAGGGGGATAATCCACACTCAACCGAAATACAATGTAAGGGCAAAAAATTAATGTCACCTACTGGCAAAAAATCCCTGTTCCAGGACTAGGACAATATTTAGACTCTTATTATTTTGAAAATTCTAGGGTGTCATACACTCTGGATCTAATGGAATCTGAGTTGTTAATACTTTGTGACCAAAGAACCTTTGTTTATGACCACATCTGGTAGAAAGGAGGAAACTGTAAGTAGAAGAACTTGGTTTTTCTGTAGCCACTCCGAATTTCACAGCAGAGTGAAGCTTGCTGTGTCACCTACCACTCATTCTCTGCAGATAAAGGAATTTTGATGCAGCCAGCCCATGGTGCTGGTGTTGAGAAAGCGAGAGTAGGCCAAATCATTTGGGGGTCACAAATCAACTCATGGACAGGCTTCCTTTAACTGATATACATGTACAGCATGAAACATTGGAGTTTTGAATTTAAAATGTATATCACTGGTAAAAATGTCTTTCACCCACCTTTCTCATCCTTGGGCAGGACCCCATATGTCTTAAAGGTAGCTAGGCTGGGATGATTTTGTTGGTTTGAGCTAAAGACACATAATGTAATATGAATGAAATTTGAGTTTTTGAGTGTGGAATCTGGCTTGTGAGTTCGTTAAACAGTATTACATAAAAACACAAAGTGCGGTTGAACAATTGTTAGGTGCACATAATGGTCATTGTATAATCTTTTCCTTTGTCGTTCTGGGGGCGGAACTCAAGCTGGTGCATTTGTCAGGCAAGCAGACTGCCGAGTCACATCATCAGCCTAAAGTAAACTTTTAAGATGTACAAAATCCAGTCTCTTCATGAGAACTAGAGCAATCCAGTAGGCAAATAGTTTAGTTGTGTATGTGCCAGTTACGTCGGTGAACATTTTAGCTCTACAGTGGATGTATACAGTTGTGATGCAGATTGCTGGCATTAGTACCCTGGTGGGGTCAGAACCCCAGTTAGAGTTAGATGAGCTTGGCAAGACGAAGGTCCCTTCTCTGTCTCCACTAGTACTGAGTGGCCAATCTAGACAAACTCTGCATTGGCTTGTGTAGTCTTTCAACTTTGAAAAGGGGGCTATTTTTAGACCGGCTATCAGCTTTTCCCTGAGACATCTTAAACAGTGTAGACCTTTGATTTCTTTTCAAAGATGCTCACAAGCTTCCAATGATTAAGAAACATGTGAGTTCATCTTTAGCATGACGAAACTTGAGACTATTCAGTACAGAGTTTAAAACAGACTTTTACATATTGAAACAATTGATACTATTACAAGAACGATATTCACCACCATGCCTCATTAGCTCTACAGTCAATTCGACAGTGCTCCTAGGTGACGCTGGGAAGTCTCACACTTTTTTCTGCCAATACAAATACATATACTTCGCCCATGAACTGAAGCTTTGGAGCCAGATGGGAAAAATAAGCTTAGGTGTGTCTCTCTCTCTCTCTCTTTTTTTTCATAAACTGCTAAGGGTTTTAAAGAAATATTCCACATAACTATTTTTGCATTTACTGTTAGGCTTAGTCTTTGCGAAAGGTTGAGCAGACATATTGAGTTTGAACTGTACATCTGTTAAAATGGAAATTCTGATTGATATATAACTTACATGTCTTGAAATGTGTCAGGCTAGGAGGGTAAAGAAATTTAGTGGAGAAAATTAAGGTCCCTTTTCTCTTTTTAAATCTAAGCAGATGGATTCTGGCTTTTTAAAAAACTAATGGGACTAACTGTTCTCTTTTTAATCATTGTAGTATTCCAAATCTCTTCAAACATGTGTATTTCGTAATTTTCTAAACTGTGCAAACAATCGTAGCTCGCTGCTGCCTAGCTTTTGTGCAGTGGTTGTGAGAGTCTAGCCAGGCCACTTTTTTTTCCCTTTGGATATTTTATTTGTTTACATTTCAAATGTTATCCTCTTTGCTGCTTACCCCCCCCCCCAAACCCCTACCCTATCCCCCCTCCCTCTACCTCTGTGAGGGTGTTCCCCCACGCACCCACCCACTCCTGACTCCCCGTCCTGGCATTCATCTACACTGGGGCATCAAGCCTTCCTAAGACCAAGGGCCTCTCCTCCCTTGGTGCCAGACTAGGCCATCCTCTACTACATATGCAGCTGGAGCCCTGAGTCTCACCATGTGTACTCTTTGGTTGGTGCTTTAGTCCCTGGGAGCTCTGGGGGTCTGGTTGGTTCATTGTCAAGCCAGTGGCACTCGGAGGGAGAAGGGTATGCTCTGGCTACTCTTCAGTGCCGTGAGAGGGCAGAGGAATTCATAGGAAGCATGAGAGCTTCACAGTGGAGCTTTACTGATTTTCAAGTATGGATGTGGTCTAGTTACCTACAATACCAGTTCTATCTACTTTAGAGTAGGAAGTTGACCCTGACCTCAAGAAGCTGTTGTGGAGCCTTATAATTCTGTACTGTTGCAGGCCAGGGCATTATCTTGTACTCACTTTCTAATTAATCCTCACTTCAGTAATTACTCAAAGTAGCACAGTCAACATAATGGGAATACCATCATTGAGAATATTCTCAGATCCCTTGATTTGCAGTGCTTCTTTTATATGGCATTTGAGGTCAAAACACAAGTATTTAGGGGCAGGGACTGGAGAGATGGCTCAGTGGTTAAAGGAACTTGCTGCTCTTGTAGAGGACCAAGATTCCACTTTTAGCAAGGAATACACTAGCTCACAACCATCTGCAACTCCAGTTGGAGGAGATCCAGCAGTCTTCTGTGACTTCCACAGACACCAGGCATATACAGAGTGCATATGCATACATGCAAGCAATACACGCGCACACACACACACACACACACACACACACACACTCTAAAAATCTCAAACTCAGAAGTATTTGAAAAAACAGTCAATAATAGGTGTATTTGAAGTAAGTGTACGTGTATTTTTCTTTATAAAAAACTTAGGTGTGGTGGTGAGCATCCATAATCTCAGCAATCAAGGAGGCTGAGGAAGGATGATTGCAGGTTACACACTAGTCTGTGCTACGTGTTCAGTTCAAGAACCTTTTGAGTACAGAGTAGCATCTTGTCTCAGACAACTAAAGACCAAAAACAGATATGAAAGTATGCTAGGGCAAGCAGCCATGGCTGGCCCAGATTGGTAGGCAAACTATTCCATACTTTTTTTTTCTAAAGAGAACTTACTTCTAGGACATGAAACTTCAAAGACACTTCCATGATTGGAAAATCAAACTCCTTTTGTGCAAAGTACAATGTGAGCATCCTCATTGTGAGCATGTGACTGGGAAGAAGGCAGGATGGGAGGTCTTGAGATCACCACCCTCTTACTTGTTGAGCATCCCTGGGAAATTGCTGAGTACTTCTGCATCTTATATGAAAACGAGGCTTCCGGATTCTCTGATTTCAACCAGCTCTAGGCTAAATAATGCAAAAGAAAAACTTCACTGGAACAGGACAGGAAGCCCTGGGTGGAAGGATTAGTGGACCAGACATGGAAATGGGGGAGGATGAGTCAAATTTGAGATTTCTAAGAAGTTAGGGACACCAGACTGATTGCAGGAACAAGCTGATCTGGATAGCTACCAAAATGAAACCTTCTAAGTATTTCCCGTGTCTTTACGGTTCTTCTGTATAAGGTTAAATTGCTAGTGATTGGCCTGATTTCTCTAGCTTACCTACAGATAGGGAAAGGATGGGCTTTGACTGTCTCCTTTGTCCATGTCCTGTGAGTAATAGGCAAAAACCCTCAAAGGAAATTAGAACAGTTTAGGAAAAGGAAGTAGGCCATGGGCTACACGAGAACAATGGATGCTAGCTACAATGAGGATCATAAATAATGTTGCTTTTCCCACAATCGGTGACTCTCACATCACATGATAGATGGGGGATGTTAAGGCAAGTCTGATGCCTGAGTGGCACTACTATCTGCTATCGCTTGTAGATATGGGGGCTGTAATCAGTGGATGTAACCCTTGGCTTTTAAGTCGTTGATCTGGCCATTCCAGTATGTAATTATTTCAGGATTGATTTTTCCTGAAGTATAACCACAACTAACTAACTGAATAGAATTATAGTTCCCTACTGAAAATCTCCAATTCACTCTCTACTTAAGGAGTAGAACAATTTTAAAGTATACAATCACAAATGAGTAATTTTTAGGGGGTTAGATTTAGATAATGAAAATTGGTGAACAACCAAGTTGCTCATTAAAAGCCTTGTCAGTGGTATGTCTGGGCATGCTTTCCGTTATTGACAACAGACTGGCTGAGGTAGGTATAGAAAGAAGACTTCGCCGGTGAGGCTCTCAGGCTGCTCTGTCTGCATCATTCAGACTAGTCCTCTACAGTCTCTTATAGACATGGATTTTCCAAGAAACTTTGGAGTTCTGTTTTCTGCTTCTCTTCTTCACACTTTCCTTTTCTCTTTTTCCATCTCTTTTCTCCTCCACCTCCTGCCCTTCCTTTTCTCTTTTACTTTTAGGCCTATTTCTTTCTGTCTGTCTGTCTGTCTGCCTGTCTGTTTGTCTGTCTATCAATCATCTATTTAGTCTTGTGTGTGTGTGTGGTTCTCTCCTTTCATGCCTTTTGTCCCAGAGTTCAAATTCAGGCTGTCGGTCTTGGCAGCAACTGTGTTTACCTGTGAAGCCATCTTACTATTTTTCAACTCCTTTGTCCTCTTCTTCATTTTCCTTCCTTCCATTCATCCTTCCTTTCATCTCTTTCTCTTTCCTCTCTCCCTGTGTCTTTCTCACTTTTACTCTCCCATTCCTTGCAAGAGATCCAACTGAGGCCTTAAAGCTATCACAAAGCCACACTTCTAGCTCTCTGCTTTTATTAGTTGGGAGTATCAAAGTATTAAGTTCAACATTATTGTATCTTGAGCACATAATTGTTCTTTAAGAATTAGGAGATTAGGTATCCTTTCCTTTTAAAATCCTATGTCTATTTTCTGATCTTTGGTGGAGATACAAGAAGCAAGGAGTCTTAAACTTCATAAACTACAGAGTCCTGCAGAGTGAGGCGCTCTGTGTAGTCATGTGCTTAGTTCTGGTATGTGTGCTTATATAGACTAACACAGACTTATGTAGACTCACACAGACTCATAAGAGACATGGGATCTATTCTTGAGTATCCAGGACTACTCAGTTATAGCCAGAAAAAGAATACTACATCTCCAGTATTCTCTCCTTGACATACATTTCTGTTGATGCTTGATGGGCCTGGAAGTGCAGATACTTAGAGGGAGAGATTACGTACATTCCTGATGATGCGTCGAGTGGGTGACAGTCTGTAAGATGATCAAATATAACTCATTGAACTATTAGAAATTCTATTTGGTTCCACTAGAATTTTGATATATGAGTTGAAGAGATTAATTTATATAACTAGAATCATCTCTTTTTTTAAATAAGCAACATGTCATATAGCATCATATTACTCATGTAGGTGAATAATTAAATATAGTATCTAATCATTTAAAACCACTTTTATATTGGAAGAATTCCATTGGCTTTTTGAAAGCCTTCTTTAAAATTATATAACTGCCTAGAAATTTAAGCCTTTTGAGATGAATTAATACAGAAAATGTTAGCAGTTTCAGAGATTTGTTCTGTCTGATAAAGAAATGCTAATAATACTATCTGTACAAATTAAATATTTAGAAAAGAATGATTTTTGAATGATTACTAAGAAATAAGTGTCTGTTTGGAGGTACACTTAATTTCAATGCTGAATTCAATTTTTTCTGTAATTACTTTTAAAATAGTTTTATCTGTTCAGACAAGAACAGATTTCATCTATAGTTTATTTGTAATTTATATAAATTAATTAGTGGTTTCTAGTAATTAATTAATAATTTAAACTTTATAAAAATGATTAAGAAGAAAAGATGGACTGTTTCATTACTGTCACGCAATACCTGGGTAAATTGTAAATTATACTGACAGCTTCTACTGTGAAATGTTACATCTGGGCTAGCTTCACATTCAAGCATAATTTTCTAGCACCATTCAACAGTAGATTCTTATGATATATATGCATATATATATAATAGCTATTAAAAGAAGTATATGTATAATTTGTACATATGTATATTTTAATAACTTAGTTTTACACGCACCCATATTTTTTCAATGTGTGTTATATGTGTGCATGTTCATGTGAGTGTGCACACGTGTGTACGTGTGGAGCCCTGGGGTAGGCATCACGTGTTCTTTTTGTCACTGTTTACATTTACATTTGAAACGAGTTCTTACAACACTGAAGCTGAGCTCCACCCCTTCATCTGGGAAGGCTGGCCAGGAAGCTTCAGGCTCTCTACACGCCAACAGCAGGATGACAAATGTACCACCTCATCTAGCTTTTATGTGGGTATGAGGTTTGAACTCAGACCCTAGTGATTGCACGTCACACCCTTTACCAACCACTGTACCTCAGCCCTCCTAATATTTTTATCAAGTCATTTTAAACCTTATTATCTTATCCTACTATTATATTATTGAATATTTACAAAACTATGAAGTGTTATTAGTTAAATGCAGTTCTGTCTGGCTGGGAAATTCTACAGTATTTTCATAACTGTTTTGTTTTATTTTTACATTTTTCTTTTAATTGATTTTTCTCTCATGCCATACATCCAAGTGCACTTTCTCCTCCCTCCACTTCTCTCAGTAGTCCTCAACCTCCCCTTTCCCCCAGATCAACTCCTCCTCAATTTTCCTTTAGAAAAGAGCAGGTCTTCCAGATATATCAACCAGACGTAGCATAACAAGATGCAATAAGACGGCACAGACACTCATATCAAGGCTAGACAAGGCAGTCCAAGGAAAGGGTCCCAAGAGCAAGCAAAAGAATCAGAGACACCCCAACTCCTGGTGTTAGTAGTTTCACAAACCCCTAAACTAAACAACTATAACATGCATGCAGAGGACCTAGAGCAGACCTGTGCAGGCTCCATGGTTACCCTTCAGTATCTTGGAGCCCCTAAAGGCCCTGCTTATTTGATTCTGTGAGCCATGTTCTCCTGGTGGGTATCCTCAACTCCTCTGCCTTATACAATCCCAATCCTTTCTTTCCTTTTTCTGCCAGCAGGAGTGGGGCTGGAGGAGCTGTATTTCCCTGAGCTCCCTAATGTTGGCTGTAGGTCTCTGCATCTGCCTCCATCATTTGCTGGAGGAGGCCTCTCTGATGATGATTGTCTAGGCATCCATTGTTCATAGTTTTTTTTTTTTAAAATAGAGTTGTGAGAAGGTTTTGAAAGCTCACTTCCAGGGGTATAGAAAGAGAGGCTAGAAGATCATAGCAAGAGAACTGAGGAACATTTTCCTGTCCCATGATGTCATACTCCCCTTTCCTCAACTGCTTACCCCAGGACACATTATAATCTGTGGATTTCCCAACAGAAAAGATTTTTAGTTAGTGTTCATACTTCCCTTGCATCAGAGGCACAGCTTTGTAACATTTTTTGTGTCCTCATCACTTTTCCAAAATTTTAGTTTTAGCTTCTTTTAAGGTGATTGATACTTTAGATATGCTATCATGTTCTACTGAGGTATCTGTCTGTCTGTCTGTCTGTCTCATCTCTGTCCCTCTTTTTTTTTTTTTTACCTTTTCCTGGTTGATGTTCAGTTTTCACATGTCTTTCAGAAGTAGTTCAGCTTTATTTTTTATAAAATTAAGTATCTTTCTTTGTCCCCTTTTAATTATGTAAAGAAATTAGCAACCATGTCTTCAAATACCAATTCTCTTCTCAATTATAGCACAGACATATACATGCACACTCAAATGTTCATCTCTACAAATAAATGGAAGCATAATCCTATGCATCATTGCGTCTTTATTTCATATTTATTTTATATTTTATTTGATTGATTCACATTTATCTAGTTCACTGATTGTCTTCGCAGCTCTATCTGCATTGTACATTGCCTAAATTAAAAAAATCATTTAATAATTTGCTGTGTCTAGATTTTTGGCTTGTTTTCTAATTCCCCCTTTTTTTCTTAAGAATTTTAACATCATTTAAAAGTATTTCTTATCAGATTTCTAAGCTACTCCTAGATCTGTCTCCTTCTTCGCTCTCTTATTCATTGTATTTTACATACATCTTTTTATACATGAACTTACTTTTTAAGAGTCCATGGAGTTCATGTCTATGAGTAAGAAATTCTTCTTTCTCCCTGTGTGGTCCTCCAGAAGTTGTCTGCTGCCACCAAATCTTATAAAATATAGGTAGAGGTGACTATCTCTCTCTGTCTAGAAGTTGGCAAGGAAATTTTCTTCCTCTAAATATTTGGGGTCATACATTCAGGAAATCAGTCCGAAAGTCTACATGTGGAATTTTTTGAGTGTATTCATTTCATAAGCAGATAGATTTTATACAGAGTTTATTCAGACTTACTGAGGGACCACTAGAGTATCTGAAATGAGGAGAGATGCCCTGAGAACTGTGTTTCGTTTGGAAAGGATATCCAGGGTGAACTGTGGGAGCAAGTTAGCTTGAGGACTGGAGAGCTGGTGGGCTGTTGAGGAAGCAGCACGGGGAGAAATGATACAGAACTGGATGCGTCGTGGCACTGGAAGTCAAAGGGACAATAAGGTGACTGAGCAATCAGCAAAAGCTGTTTTCTGCCAGTGCATGAGAAGTAGCAGATAGATAGTATGAACAGTGGGAAGGGAGGAATGCTATAGTGAGTGTCAGGGCAAAGTCAGACTGCCAGGGACTAAGGTCTAGAGCACATGCCCATCTTAACATGCTGAGGGCTTATAGATAGTTCTTCATGGAGAATACTGGTGAAAAGGTGAGAAGAAGCAGATGAACAGTCAGAGTGAGTGGAAAAGAAAACCCTCCTTAAGGCCTCTGCATAATTGTGTTTTATGGCCCCTTTGCCTGTTTTATGTGTATTTTGAAGATGAGTTTTCAATCCTCACTGGTAGCTGTTAAGTACTCATCCCTCTTGGCGTAGACAATGGAGTCAGGACAAGCTGAGGCTTTCCTCTTGACTATCACATGATTTAGATTTTCCATGGTAGTTCAACCATAAGTCAGCTTGGGATCTGGGAATGAACGCAGATGTTGAGCTTCAGCCCCCATCCAGGGAAGGCTTTACGGTGAAGATGGAATCAGATGTGGAATGAAAGAATTTTGAGTCATTCTGAGGTTATCTCCAGCTAGAGGGGAAATGACCAGTCAGGAAGAGTGCCTGGCACAGGAGACCAGAGCAGCAGCTAGCCTGCTGATAACCTTCGTGAAGAGCCGCCCTGCCTTAAGGAAGCAAGGGAATGGGCTTCCTGCAAACACAACTTTGGCAGCTCATCCCACCTCAAATGAATATGGACAAGGCAATTTGTAAATAAGAATGATTGAGTTTTAGAAAATGCGAGGAAATTTCTCTTTGATACCACAGATATCACAATTGTTTTACACTAAAGCCAAAGGGCGATCATAATAATCTCTATATCCACGCTCAGTTCTGACATGGGGATACATTTCCAAAGATAGGCATGGTATCTCTCTTCAAGGACTCTTCAAGGTTCACAGAGGCAACTCATTGTCCATAGTATCAAGTTAACTTGTTGCTGAGGCCACTGTAGTGTGGTCTGCCACCTGTGTGTTTTCTTTGCTCCAGTTTCTTACTCGTCTGTATCTTGCTTGAGGAGGCTCCTCAATCCCAAATTCACTTCTGAGAATAGGCTTGAGTGTTCGTATTTACTCTCCAAGCTCAAGGATTGCAGTTGGAGTCAGTGGATACTTGGTAGTCTTATACTGCGTGAGTTTTGTTCTTCACTAGACTCTGGCGTTGGTCCTGTAATGCAGATTGTTATCTCTTGAGAGGGGAAAATTACTGCATAGCTGGCAGCTCCTAACTTAAGTGGCTGGAACAAATGCCTTTCATTGCTATGCTATCTTCCCTAAGCATGGCCTGGCTAATATCCTAAAAACTGGTTATATCGTCCATCTAAGTAGTGGCCAGATCCTCCTCTGCTTAGCTTCTGAAATGAAGTTAGAGTCAGGCACAGTCAGGGTAGTATGACCATAGAAAGAAAACTCAAGCATGTCTGAACAACCAATGAATTAAGGCTTGGCCATGTGCAAGTTACTTTTTAACTTTTGTGACAAAATGTCCAACGAAACTTACAGTTTAAGAGTGTAATCTATGACAGTGGGAGAGTCATGGTGGGAGGAGCTTGAGGCGGTTGGCCATACTGTGCCTCCACCAGGAAGCAGAGAGCGATAGAATGATGGTACTCAGCTGGCTCTCTCCTGTTTATCCAGTTAGGACCCAGCCTGTCGAATGGTGTCACTCATATTAGGGTGGGTCTTCCTATCTCACTTAACCCAATCTAGAAGTTTCCTGAGAGATGTGATCAGAAGTGTATCTCTTAGGTAACTCTAGATATTTACAAGCTGACAATCATCATTAGATGATATCATTAGGGATATTGGAGATGTAACAGGCATACCCTGGTCTCATGGTTCTCAACCTTTGTTATGCTGTGACCCCCTTAAAACATTTCCTCTAGTTGTGGTCACTCCAACCGTAAAATTAGTTTCATTGCTACCACATAACTGTAATTTTGTTACTGCTATGAATCATAATGTAAATATCTCTTTTTTCTGATCTCTTTTTTTTGATGGGTTTTAGGTGACCCCTGTGAAAGAGTCTGTTGACTCCAAAGAAGTCATGGCCCATGCAGTTTGAGAACCACTGGTCTACTCTCTTTCTCATAAGTGCTAATATATATATATATATATATATATATATATATATATAGTATATACATATACTATATATATATACTACTATATATATACTATATATATTTATATATATACACATATATGTATATATATTAATATATATATATATATTTCAATTGAAATTTTATTTCTATCCAAAGCTGGCAAGATGGATCTGTGACTATAGGTTCTTGCTAGGCAAACCTGGTAACGTGAGTCTAATCTTTGGAAGGCTACAAGCGTAGAAGAAGACAATCAACTCCACAAACCTGGCTTTATATCTCTACATATGCACTGTGGCATGAGTGACCCTCCCCCACCAACATCATTTACATGCACGCACACAATAATAAGGAATTTTTTTAAAATTAGAAAAAGCTATTTCTGCACAGAAAATGACCAACCTTTGAAAACAGTCTCCTCTTTCCGTTACCTGAAAGAACCAGGACTGGCACTTAAATGGTACAGAAGTAGAGTACAGAGTCAAATATTAGCTCAGAATGTTAGGATGTGGTATATTTAAGCATAGTTATAAAAAAAATAGATGCTTAAGTCTTATGTCACATTTGCTTTGACATTTCCCATACAGCCAAACTTCTTCTTCACCCCGACCCCCCCTCCCATGCACATTTATAGTGTGTTATGATGAGATTCCACCTTTTTTCACAACCCAGGCTTATCGAAGCTATAAACCGATCACATAATTCACAGAAGCTTAAAGATACGTGGAGAACTTGGACAGGGTCCAGGGGAGAGTAATGAAAATGATTAACGGGTTGGAAAACGGTGCTGATGAAGAGGGATGAATGGAGTCAGGATTACTGGTATTGAGAAGGCTTAGGGGTGACTGAATGACTGTCCTCAACTGTGTGAAGGACTATTAAGAGAAGCATGGTGACCAAGTGTCTCTGAAAATCCACCTCTTAGGAGAAAAGCGACTAACATGCAACGGCAAAGGCTTAATCTAGCTGTGTCTCAAGACCGGATTTTACCCCTGAGTCTCCCTGCTGCCCTCTAAGGACAGTCCTCTCTTTCCTGTCTACACTGTTGAGTTTTAATGAAGACAGTGAAGGTGAAAGTCATGCACTGTGCAGATGAACTTATCAAGAAAGACACCATCTTCCCACCAGCCTGGGATGCTCAACTGGGAGCATGGAGGAATGAGATGGATCAGTCCCTACAGAGGGAGGGAGCATTTACAGAGCTGGTGCTTTGGGATGCATCCCTATTGTCTTCCAATTCTTGTGGTGTAACTGCCTTAAAAGGTTTGTGCTCTCAGTTCGCGAAGATGGATGAACAAATAGGATGACCTCAGTGGTGTGTGATAGAACTTACATGACTCTTGTATTCACAGGCTTTTTGGACTACGTGACTATGTCACCTCCTGAGACCCATTTCATCTCAGTGGGATTTCTCGAGGATGTTGGCAACATTTTATCTGTTTCTTCCCTTAATTATCCCCTCAGTGGATGGAATTTGTGATATTGCACTCTTACATAGGTGCTAAAGATCTGAACTCTGTTCCTCATGCTCACACGGCCACAAGCACCTACCTACTGAGCCAACCCCCCAGCTCCCAATTTGTTAATTTTAGATATACTTCCTTTGAAAATTTCTGCCCTTGGAAATCCTTCATTGAAAATTTTATGAGTAAGAGATTTTAAGAGTACCTGAGATTACATATTATCTTTGGGTAATAAAAATCAGGGCTAATTCACTTTAAAAGAGTGGAAATAAAACCTGAGGCCAGGCACCAGAGAAGAGTGGGGTCTCGAGGCACATCCACCCAGCCTGAAACTGCTGGTAGTCCTAAAGCTTCATGCCAAAGCTCCATTCCATCCACCCCTGCCCCCTCCATCCCCCCATTCCCCCCATCCTTCTTCAATTTCACAGCAACAATCACTGATGGTGGCTGCATAAATCCGTATTCTCTCCCACCCTTCCCAGCTAGCTGTTGGGACTTTGATTAATTTAACCACATGTTACTGTCAGGTTGAACACATTCATCTTGAGTCTTAAAGTGTATACTGGCTTGTCTCTCTGTGGTTCCTTCCCTTTGGGGTGTGTTCCATCACATTTAAGGAGGCTCTCTCCTGCTGGTCTTTATCTTGTTATCAACAGCTGAAGGTGAAACTTGCCTTTCTGCCTTGCTGTTAAGCCTCCTTTAACGCCTCCCCATTTCCCTATTCATAGAATGTCAGCATGGCTTGCGCTCCTTACATGCGCAGTCAGATTCGGCTGCAGATTAAAGCATTTTCCATTCAAGGTGCTTGAGTTGTCCAGCATATATTTAAAAAAAGAAAAAAAAAAAAAGAAGGAAAACAGAAAACCATGTCAGAGAGCATTGAAAGTAGGAGGTGGGGTATCACCAGGTTTTGGGAGTTTGAGATTGGTGTGAGATTCTGGCCCTGTCTGGAAACCAAGACTGACTTTCGTGTTTCGCGTAAGAGATTAAAATTCTCTTCTTCAGTTTAAAGATGAGAAGAGTAATATCGTGGCATGGTATCGCCTACATATCTAAAATCAGATTTTAGGAAGTGTGTTACCTGGCCAAAGGATGGAGCACATCCTATCTTGTAGCTGTCTACAAGCTGTCTCAGCTCTGTCTCTGAGTCTCAGGGCCTGGGAACCAGCAACACACCCAGCACTTAACTGTTTCTCTCAATGAGTAGGAAGTTGGGGGCAAAGAAAAAGTTACAGATACTGTGACTTAGATACATGCTAGTGTTGATGCTTGTTCAAGCTGTAGCTTTTCTTTTGTACTAAAGTAAGAAGAGAGAGATAAGCGGTGCTTACAGAGGGAAAACTTTGGCGCCACTCCACCCAAAACTATTCGCATGACAGTCTTAGATGACAGTGTTACTCAACATATGCATTAAATATATTCAATGGTGTTTTATATTATTTTGTGATTTTTATGCAGATAATAGTGTCTCATTTAGATTAAGAATACACGGAAGGTAGAGTTGTTTTTTGTTTTGTTTTAGGTCTAATTTAGGATAGATATTCCAGAACACTCCTTTGTGTGTATCATCAGGTCCTGACATTGGCTAACCCAACTTTAATAATGGCTTTGGAACTGGATATAGTAGCGAATGGAGAAGGGACCCCTTTGTTCAGCAGGTTTTGCTGTCATACCATTGCTTGACTGTTCGTGCTCCTGGATTGATTGACAAGGCTGAGCTTTGCTTCCCATGAAGACCCAGTTTCTTCCTTCCGGCTTCATCTCCCCTGACTGCTGCAGCATAAGTCTCTTGGCCATCTACTTTCCACTCTGCATTAACTCATGCTGTCAAGCTGTTCCTCACAGTGGCTGGGGTCTTGTCACCGATGCCCCGAAACCAAATGCATGCCTACACTGGGGAAAACCAAAGACAGGATTGCTGTGCCAAACTTGGATGAATAAAGAACAAACTAGAGACTCAACTGTAAAGTCCCAAATTACATGGTTTTTCTACTATTTAAAGATGCACTGGGCATGTTTTACCAGGTTAAACAAAAATGAGAAAGGTAAGACATAAGGCAAATGGAATTAGTAGTTCCTGAACTTGCAAAACAGACTTCCCAAAGCTGACCCAGATCAAAGTGATGTGGTGATCACCGCCCAGTGTGCACTGGGCTCCAGCAGCCCAATTCTTGTTAGTCTGCAAAACAGGAAGGTGCATCATAGAAAACGAAGCAGCGTCACATACTCCTTAGTTCGCTCAAGGCTGTACACACGTTACCACAGTCCTGTTGGGAATCTGGACACTGGCTGGTAACTGAGTGCTCAGAACGTTCCTGAAACACATTTCCCAAACGTTGGCTCGAGGTTCCCCTCAGTCTGCTAGGAGGTGTTTGCTGTTTTGAGGCAAAGTTAGAAAGTAGGTATCCACGACGATAAACCGATTTTATTCGAAGGATTTTTCTCTATTTTGAAAGTATTGCTTTGTGTTATGATGCTTTTTCTGTTGTGAGAGATCACTGTAGGCAGGGACCGGTGTATGCCCTGTGTGGATTTTTGTGGCTTGCACTTTTTGTGTTGTCAAGAATGTCCAAGGCCTTGTTTTGACTTTCTTGCTTTAAGTTGAGCATAGCTTCATGCTCACTGGCCATGCAGGCCTCATTCATGTCACAGGGTCTGTGTTCACATCATTTTCAGGAATACTGTTCAAGTTGTATCTAATGCTCTTCCTTTTCCTTACACACACTGCATGGGTTTCTCCTAGACTGGGACCTTGTTTCTCTCTTGGCTTGCAATGACCTATGGTTAATAGGAAGGCCTATTTTTTGATGTCATTAAATCAATGAATATCCCTTAATAACGTTACGGTTTTATGTTTCTTTGTAGAAAGTGTTGTTGACTAATATAAACTGTTTTTTTTTTTTTTAATTATAAAAAACAGTTCCATGAGCTTTGCGTACTTCTGTTTAATATTATTAGGGGGTTCTCTTGTGTTTGGTACTGGATAGCCATCTAGTCTTTTCACCTCGAGTGACTCACCAAATATTCTTGGCTTGACTTATGAAACAGTTCCTCCTTTGCATACTGATTGATGACGTCACCACCATCTTACTCACGGCACTTCACAGAATCAAACCACAAGGCTATTTCCGGGTTCTCCATTCTGGCTGGCTCGTCTATTTCTTTATACTGATGTCAGCCGCCCTTTTTAACCATTGCTACCTCTTCAGAATGATTCCGGTTGTGGGTGGGACACCTCTCTTCCTTTGACTGTTATAGTCAATTGTTCTTTCGTATGAGTTTTAGGATCAGCTGTCAAGTGTCCCAGAAGATCCTGTTCCATTGTGGCTGAGTGTGGTCTGACACATGATCCTGTTCTCTGGGCAGCTTCTGTTGGAGGGTGTGGCAGGCCCACAAGGCTCTGTTCAGAACTTGTCCCAAGCAATGGAGAATCAGCTATACAGCCAACTTTTCAAATAGTGCATTCAAATCTATTCTTTTTTATTTTTTGAGTCAAGTTACTCATTTTGTCTAGCTTTTCAAATGTATTGGCACATCATGTTCTTCATTTCCCTTCTAAGCATTGAAAAGCTTTCCCTGTATCTTTATTCTTTAATGAAAAAGCCTTTCCCTGTGTCATCTTCTGTTGTTCTTTACATTTTGGGTGATTTTTTTATCATGTTTTTTTATTTTGATTAATTTGAGTGCAAAATTTTGTGTATTCATCCTGGTTTATTTCTGGTCTTTCCCTGTTTATCTTTTTTAAATATTTAAGATGAATTCCTTCACTTTAATTTAATTTACTTCTAATATGTACACCAACAGCTATACATTTCCTTTACTGTTGACTAACTTCATTCTGAGTTTTTGTATTTAGTGTTTCCATAAGATTTAGTTTACAATTTTTATAATTACATAGTATTTAAAATATTCTGAATTTTCTAATAATGTAAATTTTATTATATTTTCATTATACTATGCTTCATGGTTACATTTGTTTTGAGATAGATCTTCCACATTATCAGTAGACATTTCTTCTTCTCTCCTGGACACTGGACAATGGATAGCTTTATGCCATTTCCCCTTTGTTTACCAATTAGGTGCCATTTTATCATATATTTGATTATCTATGTATCTATGTATAGTCCATGTCTGTAGGACACAGTGTGACATTTCCATACTTGTTAGATTTTGTTTCTTAGACATAGCCTCACATACTGCTTCTATTTATATTGTGATTAAGAATTTAGATACATTTATTTTATCTTATACCTATGTTTTTTATGCTTTTTGTCTATTTCTTTTCTCTCTGCTTATTAATCCTCTCTCCTCCCCATCTTTTTTTTTTTTTTTTTTTTTTTTTTTTTTTTTTGGTTTTTTGAGACAGGGTTTCTCTGTGTAGCCCTGGCTGTCCTGGAACTCACTCTGTAGACCAGGCTGGCCTCGAACTCAGAAATCCACCTGCCTCTGCCTCCCAAGTGCTGGGATTAAAGGCGTGCGCCACCACCGCCCGGCTCTCCTCCCCATCTTTCTTTCTCCTTTTCTTCTGATATCATCCAGAATAGTCTCTAACCCCTGGACTCAACTGATCCTAGATTAGGCAACTGCAGTATTCTTGCATCTTTCCTGTGTATGTTAAGATTGGCTATTTTTAAAAGATGTACTTATATTTTAAATTATGTCCCTGTATGTCGGCATTACAGGAGAATATGACCCAGTGGACATGGGTGCTGGAAGCTGAACTTGAATCTTCTGCAAGGGCAATGCTTGTTCTTAAAGGATGAGCTGTCTCTCCAAGCTCAAGACTCAGTATTTTTAACTTTTCCTTCTATCACATTCTATTTGTGTTCTTTTAGTAAGTACTCATAAGTATTTTGCCTGCTCAAAAAGGTCTGACACGAAATAATGTTTGCTTTCTCTGGACCCTGTGTATGCTATAGCGTGCATCAATTCAGATGTGACAACCTCCCTTTATGTGATAATTATTATTTAAGGCTTTAATCTTGCAAAGCGATCATGGTTGTTAGTGTAAATAATTATCACTTAGATTGATGCGTATTGTTTGCTCATTTATTTTCTCATCATTATTACTTTTATTCTATTCTCTTCCTCAGTGTTCTTTCAGCCATCTTTGGGTAGGAAAGTTTCTTTGTGTTCATCTGTCTCAAAATGGTTTTATTTAATACCCATCCTTCAAAACCAGCTTTATAGACCACACAATTAAAGGCCGGTAGTAACTTCCTCTAAGCAGGCTGACAATGCTACTATATTTTTAAAGCTTGTGTGTTATTGAGGGTGGTGCTGTTGATTTATTATAGCTGTGTACTCGTGTTTTTCTAGAACTTTCTCTCAAGTCATTTCCTTTTGTTGTGGGTATTAGCTCATTTCTAGATGTTTCCCTGTAAGAGGCATACTTTTGAAATTATTGTGTTCTGTTTGGTTCTTTAAAAGTATCTTTTTTTCCCCTTTTGGTTTGGGGCCGCCTTCTACATTTTTATTATTAAGTCAATGCTCTGTCATCTTCGTTAAGATTATTCTATAAGACATTGAGGACATGAAGGCTTCTTTAGGTTGGCACATATTATTTGCTAGGTTTTGACCTATCATCAGATTATGTCGAATCCTGAAGTAACTTGTGACTGCTATGCTCTCTGAAATCTTTCCCGGGTGTTTTATAACTGTGGCCTGCCTGTAAGCTCATTTTCACAAACTTAGTCTGAGGACCGGTACCAGCTCATATGGGGACTGCTGCTGTTGGACAGTTATCCACTGTAGTCTGCAGTCTGGGAGTTCAGCCCAGTTTCACATTTGCACTTAGAATGTGTTTCCTTATTCTCCCTTTAAAACCTAAACCTCGAGCAGTGGCTCTTTGTTTTTTACAACCCAAATAATTTTTTTTTTATCAAGGCACTTTTTTTTTCCTTTCAACATAATAGAACACAAGTAAACAGTACCTCCCCCAAGCCCCTGCCCAGCCAACAAACTTTCAGCAGTTCATTGGTATCCAGGACGGATTTATCTTTCACTTCCCTCAGGTGATAGACTGAGCTTTGTCAAAGATCTAATATTAACCCTGCATACACAAGGCATTAAAACTAACTCTAGTCACCCAGAAGCTCTGACTCCTGCTCTGACATGTCACTTGTAGGCTGAAAAATCGATAGTTTTGTGGTAGATCATGATCCAATCCCATGGAGCCCTTCATAATCAATTGATCTTCTTTGATTAATTGATCTGCTTTTCAAAGCTACACCATTTTTATTTTTTAGTAGTAGCTGGAGATTTTGTCCATAGCTCCGTGCGTGCGAATCAAGAAGTCTATCCAGCTGCATCTCTCTCTTCCTTGACGGTAATTTGAGACTCAGTTTATGCACTTGGAGACATGGTTTCATGTTCAGGTTCAGTGGTGTCTTGATTTTAAAGATGTTGTTGGTTTGGCTTTGAAGAACAACAGGTAACTCAGAAAGTCTAACATGTTTTAGTCTTGAATTATTCATATTTTTATATTCCAAACCACACCAAATTTGGCAGCATTTCTGGTATGGTAAGTATACATTTGAAGGAAGAATTGTGTGTGCTACTTAAAAATATTGTATGACTCACAAGTCAAAGTAGGCAATGATGGGGTCAGAAAGATGGCTTAGCAGTTGAGAGTGTATACTGCTTTTTTATGATATCCAAGTGTGGTTCCCAACACCCTGCATAGTGTCAGGGGATCTGATGCCCTCCTATTCAGATTCAATTGTATTCACTTGTGATATCCCACACATGAGTACACAGAACCAAAAATAGGTATGTATTATAATATTTAAATTTGTATCTATGAAGAATTGACAAGTTGTCTAAGATAGTCTGTTTTGTTGCCAAACATGCTGTTTCAGGGTGCTAAGGGAAATATTTTTAATCATATTGCCCTTTTAGCAAAGTGAGGCATGGGTTCTTATTTGCCCAGGGATAGTTAACTACCTTCTTCCTTGCTCTGGCTTCTTATTGCTAAATTCAGAAATACACACAAGATCATCTCCAATTTCTCTGTACTACTTAAATTCTTGTAGTGATTTGAGAATATTCTAGAGATTTCTAGGGGTATTTTGGTGTAATCTGCTCTAAGTCACTATCAGTTACTTTTGATTAGTAAATAGTTAACAAAGGGCTTGAAAATATCAGCCAGTGTTTCAAATGGAGTGTACATTTGTATTTAAAGATCTTTCATTGACCATAGAGAGATCAGTTAAACACTCATCAGAAAAGTTCTGGCGAATACCAACATTTGCAAGGCAAAGAGATATTTTAAACCTTGTTTTGATTTGAAGAACAGCAATAGAGATCAGAAATGCAGTGTTTCAAGAATGTAATCTTGAAGCCTTGTTAATGGGCAAAGTCCTCCCTGGGTGGTATCAAATAACTAATATTAGCTGTCTTAGACGGTGCTTGCCTGACGTCAAGTGTATGTGGTCTGGCACAGTACAAAGATCAGTAACTCTTGATATGCTTCTCAATGTCTAGTGTTGATAAGCAATTTCTTGTAATATTTAATACTTTTCAATTTTAGTGGAAAAATCTCAATCTCTGGAAACTTTAATGAGATTTTTAAAATTCAATGTGTAAAAATTAGCTCTGGATTTTCCTTGAGTTATGGAAATCAATTGCTTTGTGCATTGTAGATCTTGAATGGAAAAACTAGACTACTCATAATGTTGAAGTCAGTGGAATTTGGGAGAAGTAACTTTTTAAGTGGAGAAAAATCTTACAGATACATATCTTTCACTGAAAGTTATGAAAATACATAGCTAATCAGTTGTAATTTACTTTCCTCTGATTTTCCGTTGCAGTCTTCTCCTTTTTCTGTTTATTTATGTCTGTCTTCCTTTCTCTCAGTTTCTTCCTTGACTCCCTTCTTTCTTCCTTGCCTTCCTTTCCTCCTCTCTCTTTTGTTTCTCCTTCTCCTCTACCTTTTCTTCTTCATACCTCCATTTGAACTTTATACACTCAAAACTCACCAGTAATTGCAAACAGGCATAAGGTTCAACCTAGAAAGCACAATGCCAAATTGTGAGATAAAAGCAATTACTTTTTATTAGACATATTTACACAATGGAATAACACAGATTCGATTATATGTATGTTATCTATTGGCACATTTTCGTTTCCATTAGACATATGAAGTGACTGGGATTTTCTTCATTTCCAGTATTTACTTGAGGACAAATTGGTTTTAAAGACTACATTCTATATGTTAAGCTGTAGTTTTGGTATATCATGAGTTAATAGTCATCTGATATTGACTTCAGTTGAGGTGAAAACCACGACTTATTGACCCAAGTAGAAAATATGGACCAAAGTAAAACCTTTGTCAATATTTATTTACCTTTACAGGGACAATTAATCTTGATACTTTATTGAAACAAGAAGTCAATATGTGTATTGTTATGTACTTTTGGAGTCTTCCATTAGAAATATTGGCAAGTCCCTGATCCTTGGCTGCAGATTTAAAAGTCCTATCAATTCAAATGTATTGGGTATTGGGAACTAAAACATGTAAACTGTCATAGTGTTATTCATACATAAAAAATCACCCAGAAGTCTTTTCAATGTAGATTAATACAAGTTTTGTTGTTGTTGTTGTGTGTTTGTTTTGGTTCAACTGATGTTTTGTAGTAACATGAACCCCCAAGGGAAGAGCCAATACTGTCCTCTCTGCAAGTGCTAGTGTTTCCAGATAGGCGAAGACAGGTAAGAGTTAGCCAGTGCCCACCCCAGAGGAAGGGCACCATCAAAGCCCCCAATGTATCTTAGTTTCTTCCTGAGAACTTGGCACATTGCCCATCCACCTGGGAACAGTACTGACTATGAGGTCTGGACCCCTGTTTCTTACTTGTGTTGGTAAAATGCAGTGGAGGTAAGAGAAACTTTAACTCCATGGGAAGGATAAAGTGTAACAGAGCCCTCCCAGGCACATGTGCATGATGTGTTGAGGTTGGCTCTCCTGTAAAGAGGTGGCATATTTTCTTTAGTTAGAAATGATCAATTAGGAACATAATCAGAGGACTGTGTGTTCAGTTTCTCTTCCCATGCTCAAAACAATAACAGAATGAACAAACAAAAGTCACTTGCCCCCAGGAGAAATGTAACCTGAGGTAGACTTTTAAGAGATGGTGGCAGAGGGACCACTGATGCTTGGGGAAGTCTTCTCCATGTGAATATAGAGGAGCTTATGCCTTCCTGCATCGCATTTGTTACAGTAATGTTTGTGTGGTCTTTGTGTACAAGGTTACTTTACATAGGACAATGTCCACAAAGTTATGGAAAGATGCCCAGGAAACTGGTGGCCAGGGCCACACATATGCCCACAAACATGTCAATTGAGATGTAGAGCTGCATTCTAGACACTGTGAAAAGTTTTCAGGGTCCTTATTTGATACCAATTTCAACCATGTCTCAGAATTGTTTATAATAGCCAAGATAGCACAGCATGCCACGACATATGGAGCTGGGTAATAGCTACAGTCAGTCAACATATTAGTAGGGTTGTATTCAGGTTCTCAACTTATTCTTTAACTAATCTCTGTGTGTGTGTGTGTGTGTGTGTGTGTGTGTGAGTGATTCTGAGGTAATGCTTTGCTTTTTGTGGTTTTAGAACATTTATTTTCATGAGGTTTAATTATTTGCCTTGGTTATTAAGAAATGTAGTTTCCCTTCCTTATTAACATGTGAAGTGCAGAGGGTCTTTTGCTGTTAATGAAAGTAGCAAAAGTAAAGGAAAAACAGATAAAAACAGTAACAAAAAGTAACATTTAATAACTACCATAATAAATCCAGAAAGGTGAGTCTTTTCATGTATTTGCCATTGACATTCTGCAGACAAAGGCAGTAAATAAACACACACACACACACACACACACACACACCTTAATCTTCAAGAGAAGCCTCTAAGGAGACTCCCTGTATGTGTCCTCGAAGTAGCATCTCATTTATCTCCGTTTTAAAGAACAAGAATGATACGTGTTCCTGGTGAATAGGCAGCACTGTCACCAGACAACAGGGCCTCAGGCTGGGGCTGACGGAAGGGAGAACAGTGGTATGTGCATGTGACTGAACAGAGGAGACATAGAAGGGGAATGGCAGGCTATAGTAGGACAGTGAACTAGAAGTGAGGGTGCCCTGAGGGCAGGCAGGAAAAGGAGGCGAAGGTAGGGCCAGGCTAGACCACACCAGGCAGCTTGTAAGCACGTGCAATAAAGGTTCTTCTCTGCTCCCTGGGACATGCCAGTATCCCTTGGGAATTTAGACTGATGGGATCAAGACCCACAAGGAGGTGAAGATGAACAGTTTGAGGTAGAAAGCAAGATGGAACTAATCATAATGTATATGATGGAAATACCATTTTCAGTTAAAACAGGAAGAGATAATTGCCTTCTCAGAAGAACAAAACAAAACGAAACGAAACAAAACATGGATAGGACCACACAGAACCTTCTTCTGAGGCAAGAGAAAAATCTGAAGATAAGACATTATTCAAACCACTGTAACTGCTCTGCCCCACAGGCCAGGTTCTGCTTGGCTGTACTTCTAGTACTTTTTCTAGTCATGTGTGTAGACCATGGCCCTAGGAAGATCTTTGGGTCTTGCATGAGTAGGCTCTGCCTTCCTCTACTTGTTACTCTTCCCCTGGTCTGTGCTCTATGCTCTGGCCACAGGTGATGTCATTCATTCCTTCAGCACCCAAACTTCCTGAAATTTGTTTATGACATCCATTTCAAACACTTATCCTGCATTCCCCCATCTCCTCCCTTTTCCTCCCATCTCTGACTCAGGTAGACAGACCCTTATACATTCCTCTCGGTATTTGGCAAACACCTACTTCACATTGTTCCACTTACCTTACTTTAATAGGTACTTCTTGCCTTAGAGCCCGGCTCAGGTTAGAGTTACTGATTGAGAATTTCCCCAGTGGGTTACATAAGCCTGTTGACCTGAGTTAAGATTCCCAGAACCCACTTAAAAGCTAGACTCACTAATGCACACATCTGTAATCTCCGAGCTGCCGTACCAGGAAATGGGCAGCAGAGACAAAGGGATAACAAAGCTTTCAGGTCAGTTATCCTAGTATGTACATCAGTGAACAAGAGGTCCTATCTCAATAAGGTAGAGGACAAAGACTGACATCCAAGTTTGTAAGCACACACACTCCCCAGCATGCAGAAATCCCAGCATTTATTCTTCCCATTGACCTAATTGTGAGGAATAGTTTATATCGGTAGATGCCTGTTATTTCTGGGTGAAACAGCAGTAAGAATGATGTGACTAGGTCAGGTTGCTTCTGGGTCCCCACATCCAGATATTTGCCTGTCACAAAACAAGTAGTCAACAAATAGTTTTTAAAGAAAGGAATTGGTGACAACGCCAGTAGAACATTCTGAGATTGTCTAGCACTCGGGAGTGCTCAACCTTCTTAGTTATTAACCATGTGTGGTCAGCTTGTGTGCTCTGGATTATAAAGTGGTCTGTGGGCCTTGGGTGATAAATACATACATCATCCTTATGTAGCCGTGGCTCGTATATGAGTCACACTAGAGTACGTGTATATTCAAGAAAAAGAAGGTGGCTTAGCCTAGAATCGACATCCCCTCTTTTGCATGGTTCTTAGTCACATATTCAAATGTACCAAACATATCACATAGTGTAGAGAATCAGGAGAGACCAGTATAGTTTTTGGACAGTTAAGCTTTTGGAACTTAGCATGTTTGTGAGATGCTCGTGAGAATTTTTATGTTGGTAAGATTCAGGTTTTTTTTTTTTTTTACTGAGCAGTATTCTTAAACAGAATTGTGGTGGGTGCTTAGCCCATG
>NW_022196899.1:23595941-23597824 GCF_008632895.1 Mastomys coucha
TAGTTTCTATGCAGCAGAGCAGACAGTCCCTTATCAGCTATGCTCTGGCAGTAGGACCTTCATGGATGTAAAGGAATGCTCCTCCATTCACATCCGACACCACGACCTCATGCCTTCTCAGTATTTCCTCTGTGGTGCCAAGGACTAGAACAGGCTGGCCTGAGAGGCTGCATGATACTGGGATCCTTTTACCTTCTTCATTTCCCTCCGCTTTGTCTGCAGGACTCTCCTGCTCATGCCTCCCTTTGAGGTGGACTTGGTGGGTGTGAGTTGTTACTCTGCCAGCACTGAGCCTCAGCAGGAAGGACTGGGATATTACAGGAATAAATCTGTAGTTGGTCCCGAGGCCCTCCGGTGATCAGACTGTGGTTTCACTGTCACCAGAAAGCCCTGGGTTTCCTCTCTCCCATAAATCTAAATCCAAATCTTTGTACTCGCTGCAAATGTTAAAATAAGGGCTTCCTAGATTTCATACTTCAGTGTGGGGTTGTCGTATTTTAGGACTTTTATTATTTGTTCTCAAAGTCTTTTTTTTTTTTTTTTTTTATGGCTTCAAGTTGAGGAAGTTGTAATGAACGGTTGGTGATTTGCTCTCTTACCAAAAGTGCATTTTCTAACTTGAAGAGGGGTTCTCTGCTTCTCAAAAGACTAGCATAATTCCAACTCTCAAATCGCACACAATGGAATGACGTAATCGACTCTTCCATTGTTAGCATTTTTAGTTTGAAGAGAAACCTTTTCCTTTGATCATCAGAGTGAATTTTGGGGATGGAGACAATTCAGCAACTGATTTACAATTTCTTTTACTGGTAATTTCATATCATAGCACTTCTGTGGGAAGGCTACCTACTGGGAATTTCTATTTCAAGGTTATTTTTATTATTTTAGGTGTGTGTGTGTGTGTGTGTGCGCGCACGCATGTCTGTGTGTGTGTGTGTGTATGTGCGTGTGTGTTGATATTTGTGGAGTGCAGGTGGCTGCAGAGGCCAGAAGTGTCAGATCCCTCTGGAGCTGGAGTTACAGGCAGGTGTGAGCTGTCTGCTATGGATTCTGGGAATTGAACTCCAGTCTTCTGGCAGAGCAGTGAGTGCTCTTCTCTTCACCACTGGGAATTGCTTGTATGGTGGCCACATATTTAGGATGGGGTGAGTGCTGTGGACACTTCTGCTTTATTCCTCTTGATATAGGGTACCACAATGCATGGCATTGTGTGAAGGAATGTAATAGAGAAAATAAGTTATATTAATCTCATCTCAGCTGCGTAAGAAAGTCAAAACAGAATGTGTAACTTCTTCTAAGTGTGAAAAATCACCCACTTTGTCTACTTCATATTTTCCAAACTCTAAAATTAATGAGTTTTGAGGGAGAATGTTTGTGTCTCTCAACGCAGTTTCTAAATGCAGGGGAGCATTGGTGGGGAGGGAAGCAGAGAGGGCTTGTGAGTAGTGGGAGAAGGCGTGTCCGAGCCCCAGAGTCCACAGCACCAGTCTGTTACATGACTAAGTTTGCAGAAAGCTAATTGTCCATAACAACTTCGGTGGAACATCATCATGTTAACTCATGCTTCATGCGGGTCTGCGACAGGTTCTGATATTGAGTTTTTCATAGCTCATTTGCTGGGGTTTGGGGAATTTACATGAAGAGACCACGTTGTAGAGTGGGAGCACCATGCAACTACTTGGATAGTCACATGTCTAGATAGAGACTCTCTCTTATTCCCCTCCTGGCTGGGTGCTGTACTGCTTAGAGCTCAGTGCTTGCATTTATTTTTCTGGGAGCACAATGACATCTTTTCTTGAGGACCTTTCTTGGTCTTTAGGGCTCATGGTCTCCTCCCAAGATTTTCAACTGAGCTCCATTTCTTTCTTTTTTTTTTTTTTTTT
>NW_022196899.1:23598155-23623042 GCF_008632895.1 Mastomys coucha
GCCTTGAACTCAGAAATCCACCTGCCTCTGCCTCCCAAGTGCTGGGACTAAAGGTGTGTGCCACCACCTCCTGCTCCATGTTTTTTCTATGACCCTGAAGTACCTGGAGGTTCCTTCCCTGAAGAGTCCAGCTGTAATCACAAGGGCCTGTCCCTTCTCCACTGCAACTGCAAGTATGGTAATCATTTAAGCAGAGCTTTATTTTGTCCTACAAATGTTTTCTGAGTTCCTAAGTTCATGATTAACGCACATGAAGGAGGTCCGAATTCAGGGCCTTTGCTGGCCATGTGCTTAGGAGGCATGGTGACAGAAGAAAGGCCAGGAGCTAGAGCTGGAGGTGTCCATTGTTGTGTGATGAGGATTGGAGCCATCATCATCTGACAGGTCCCTCCCAAGGGACCACTGAATATGTCAGAAACAGATGCAGCAATGACTGCTCATATGATCTTTCATTGCCTGTGGCATTTGCTCACACACAAAGTGCTTTTTGTACATTGGAGATATCATTGAATCCCAAGAAAATACTTTTTATTCTATTTTTTTTCCTTTTGAGAAAGCTGTATCTGGAATAGATTTGGTCATTCAGACCACAGCTAGATCCGATAACAGGGGAAGGTCCTAGACTATACAGAGATTACATGCGAATAGAGAAGAGATTACATTGTCATTTAACTACTATCCTGATCAATGCCATGAAGAACTAAGTATGTGTGTATCCATGGAGGGAACATGGGACCAGTGCATCATCCCTGGCATGAAGTGTTAGCAAAGATGACATGACCTAGTGATACCCATGCTGAGATGAAGGAGCAGGCAAGAGATCCCTGGTGAAGAAGGAAAGAGAATCAATGAATGGGAAGGAGATTTGTGCCTTAGATCTGCCAGGAGGAGGCCTGGAGGAAGCACAGGGGAAGTAGAGGAAGATGGCACTAATGCCAAGAGGATGTGTACCTCTGTCCTCTGAGGAATGAGGGGTAGGTAGTGCAAAATAAGTGTCACCATTACCATGGTTATCACTGAAGTCACTGTCACACCCATCATCCTCATGACTACCACATGTAACACCATTGTCATCACTACCACCACAATTGACAATGCTGGCATTGTCATCACTACTACCATCATACTCTTCCTCATCACCACCTGTACTGCCATTGTCATCACCACCACCACCTGTACCACCATTGCCATCACCACCACCAGTGTCATCACCACCACCACCACCTGTACTATCATTGCCATCACCACCACCACCTGTACCACCATTACCATTCACCACTACCACCTCAACCATCATTGTCACCACCACCACTACCACCTCAACCATCATTGTCATCACCACCACTACCACCTGTACCTCCACTGTCATCACTGCCACTACCAGCTCACTGCCATTGTCATGACCACCACCACCTGTACCACCGTCGTCATCACCAATACTATGATCACAACTGATACTGTTGCTATCATCACCACCTTCATAATCTTCCTAACCATCTTCATCACCCAACATTTTCCTAAGAAGTACATGAAGGCTGTTGACCTTCAACAGAACTTTAGTAACTCTGAGAAACAAATAAAATGAAATAAAAAGAAGTGAGATGAATTGGCCAGAAAAAGCATGGCAGGTGTGTTATGACAGTGCCCCAAATGCCTTCCTCACAAGCCAGAACACACTTCAGGGTGTTTGTGTCCCTCCCTGCTCCAGGGTAAAGGCTGATCCCATGCTGGGTCACCTCATTTTCCCCTCTGAATTTCTTTGGGGTTTGGGGAGTGTGACTCCCAAGTTCCCTGGAGCCTTGTAGCCAGCAGGAAACTGAACATTCTCAGCCTCATTTTAACCAAATTAACTAGACTTACAACCCCTGTGTCAGCGAACAATGAAAACTTACCAGTGAACATATGAAACAGAAATGAAATTAGCTAGCAGTAGGAAACTACAAACAGCTGAGGCATTCAGTTGTTAGCCATTTGAAGGATTAACTTCTAAACCATGTAGAGCCCTCTCGGTAGTTTAACGAGTTGGGTACTCAAGGGTGTATAAAAACACACTTTCAAATAGAAATGTAGTGCTTCACCTATAAAATCGAGATTTACTGGCAGGTTGTGATATTATTAATACTGGATTTCCTTGCCTTGGCCTGTGAACTTAATCACATTTTCTTTTGCTTTCCTCATTCCTGCCTTCACTCCAGGTTTCAGATAGCCTAGACTGGATGGTCTGAGCCAGGCAGGACAAAGCTATGTGGGACAGCTGTTGGACAATTATCTAAAATTCCCTGCTCTGTCCTCAGCCTCCCATTCCCGACCTGTGCCATTGTTCCTGAACTCCAGATCTACACAGCTCATTGAATATTCAACCAGGCTTAAAGATTTTATTTGATGGTTATTTCAATAATAATTATGGAGGCTGCCACACTCTCCTTTCCCTGTTAGAAAAACAAAGCCAAACAAACAATAAACCCACCATCATAGCGACAATAAAACCACACTGGTGAGAGGTTTCCTTGATGCCGTCTTGAAGACCTGAGTGGAACTTATAGCCAAGAAACTCCATCACAGCTCATCACTATCAACCAGTTTTATACTTTGAGCAGAAATTTTAGAGGAGGCACAAGTTTTTCTTAAAGGAATGTTGGGACTTGGGTTTTAATATTTCCTTAAACAAGATCACTCGCTCACCTTGGTTAAGTGTTTATTCGATTGGAAGCTAATTGAATAATTAGGATTGATGAATGCTATAAAGAGCTTTTTTTTTTTTTTTCCTTTCTCAAAGCAAGGAAAGAAGGCAGATCCTGCTTGGGGATATTGTTTCCCACCATTCTGGTCTGCGTTTATATATTTATATCTGTAATTTCCTCATTCCCAAATCCATTTCGGGGAAAAGTCACAAACCAGCATCCTTCTTTATTTAAAGAGGCTGAAGTCAAAGGGGAGGGAGGGGGAAGTCAAGAATGGAATCGCCAAGAAAACCCTAAACAAATAAAGTGCAAACCCAGAGTGACAAGCGCACTCAGAGCCTGGATTGGTTATGGATGAGACGACAAGTATATGATGAAATTAATGACCCTCTGTCAACTTTTTAGATCTCACTTTTAAAGAGAATGGACCAAAAATCAATAGCCCCCAAACCACCAGTACTCCAGTGAGCCAGTCTTTCATTTATCTTCCTGTTGGCACTCAGATAGAAATGCAGCCAAGCACAGCACAGAGCCTTCACTGGGAGTCCTCATTGCAGATGGACGTTTGAGCACCCCAGCTAAGGGTCAGAGGTGTGCACCCAGGCTTCTTTGAGAAGGACCTGCTCTTATGCGTCAGTGTCTGCTCTGGCACGTTTTAGCTGCAAGCCGATTTGGCATCCGGGTACCAGGTGTTTGGATTTGGAACTGGCCTGTCATGGGCAGGATTTCCAAGCCAGGAATGGTGATGGGCGGCTATTCCAGTCCAATTTTTATACCTCCAGCCTGAATGTGTTATATTACAAGTCTTTAGATAGTGACAAAACACAGCTTCAAAATCAAAGTCACACTGGGGATTTAACTAGCAGATGGGTGAGCTCGTGTAGCGCACAGTGCGTCAAATCCCAGCATCACATAAACAAGGCGGTGCTGTGTGCGTGCGTGCGTGCGTGCGTGCGTGCGTGTGTGTGTGTGTGTGTGTGTATCTCAGCATTGGAGAAGGAGAGACAGGAAGATGAGAGGTTCAAAGCCACCCTTGGCTGTGTAGGGAGTTCCATGAGAGCTTGGGCTGCATAAAACATATGACAGTCTCAAAAAAAAAAAAAAATCAGAGTGGATCCACATGTTTACATAGGTTCATGTTGCTAGTCTCATAACTGAGCTTTACATCTCAGGGTAGAGATTGGTACCCAAGTGAGGATCCAAGAAAGTGCAGAGATTCCAAATTCTATGAGCTGAAACCCAGAGTGAGACACAGTCTGTGAAGGAGCAGAAGAGGAAACCACGTAAAACACCGTGTGAGCTGTAATTGAGCTTGTAATTTTTATGAGTATTCTTGGAAGTAATCACTTGTCTCAAAGGCTGAATTTTCTAAAAATAAGATTGGTTAGCACATCAGGAGGATTTCCCTACTTTGAGCAAGCCATATTAAAACGTGAAAGATAAATGAACCCGAACCAAGTGTTCAATAGCACTGTTAACAGCTGGGGCCAATGCGAGATGAAATGATGTCATTATGTTAAAATGGATGTCAACACACAGAGAAAAAATCAGTGTAAAATGCGAGAGATCACATTTTGATGATAATTTAAGGCAAGCAAAGTGGTCACCATTTATCTGGCCTTGGCCAAATAGAACCTAATCAATGAATGCCTTTAAGGCTTTCATTTCATTTAATTTATATTAAAAGTACTTATAGCAAGCTTATTATATGGGAGGTAGAATTTTGAGCACTTTGTACATAATGACCCATTTAATCTTCATAACAAAACTAGGAAATAGATATTATATTCTTGTCCCAGTTTTACAAATGAAACTAAGGCACAGTGAGGTTATGTAACCACTGGAGGGCACACAGCTAATTAATGGCATAGATGGAATTAAAACCCAGCTAGTCTGGGTCCAGATTTTAGGTTATTTACTTTAAACAAGGCTTCTTTTGGGGGGAGAAGGTAAGAATTTTAAACATCAGTGATAACTAAAACAGAGTAAAAATATACAAGTAGAGGGAAACATTGGCAGATTCATTAGCAATGTTTTATTTCTTTTATTTGGGTCCTAATAATTGGTATTTATTATAAGTGTTTGGGGCTTTTTTTTTCTTTTGAGACAGGGTTTCTCTGTGTAGCCCTGGCTGTCCTGGAACTCACTCTGTAGATCAGGCTGGCCTCGAACTCAGAAATCTGCCTGCCTCTGCCTCCCAAGTGCTGGGATTAAAGGTGTGTGCCACCTCTGCCCAGCTATTATGTTTTAAAGAAAAAAAATATATTATAATGTATAATGTTTAACATCTACATATTGTACAATAATCCATCTGGGATAATTTAGTTTCTCTATCAGTTCACACTTATATTACTTTGTATGTGTTGAGTCCACCCTACAACCTTGCTTCTAGCTATTTTGAAATATATGAGACAATGGTTTTAACTGTACTCATACTTGTTCATAAGAGTTACCTGGAAGGTATTCTTCATGTCTACCTTGGATTTGTACACTTTCACCATTTTAAATATCAAATCCAGCAGATGTTGTTCCTGCAGGCCTGTTGTAGTGACTGCAGGGCAGACAGAAGAGATCAGAATCACTTCTGAAATGTTCTCGATTCTGTTTCTCATCAGAAGAAAGAAAATGTGACCACTTAATTCTCAATCTAGAGAAAGATGGGTGATTGTAACCATGGAGCTGAGATGGAAAAGCTTGGAGCAGGTAATGTTACTACATGGAATAAGTTGGTATACAAAAAAAAAATTTCCATAACAGAATCCATGTGCTCATGAAGCCCAGGGATATAAATGACGAAGGCAACAGCATCTCCATTATTTGGAGACGTATATCCATTGCTTTTTGTGTGATGGTGTTCTAATGTGTAGACAGTCAGTAAGGGCAAGGGAAAACAGAGAACAGGGACAAATTCAAGTAGGCAGGGTGCTTTTGGATGAGGAGGTCACACACTTGTACTTCTAGGAATCCTGGAGGGAGCAGGGTGTGACTCAGTCAGTGGCCTGCCTCCCTATCCTGCATGGAGCTCTGGTTTGATTCCAGCACATTATGAAACTGAAAGTGGGTCCCACAAACCTATAGACCCAGTACTCTCTAGGCTCAGAAGTTCAAGGTAATCCACAGGTATACAATGAGTTTGAGGACATCCTGGACAAATGGGGAGAAGAGGAGGACACTGAGTAGAGAGAGAAATCGGTGGAGAAAGTTCCTGCAGTAGAACACAAAGAGCTGAGACTGGATCCCCAGAGCCCAAGTAAAAGCTGGGCATGCTCACGTGCACCCATAACCACAGTGTTATTGCCCAGGGGAGGAGTGCACAGATCCCAGGAGCTCTCTGCCTAGGTAAACTGTGGGTTCAGTTAAGAGATTTTATCTGAATGTAAAGTTGGAGATAAGTAGAGTAAAATACTAAAGTCAACTTCTGTCCTCTATACACATATACAAATGTGAGTGCACCACCAACATGCATATATGTGCATACAATACAAAGAAAGACAGAGGGAAGGGAGGGGAGGGGTGAATAAGTAAGGGAGAAGGAGGGAGAAAAGAAGAGAGGAGAAAGGAGAGAGAAGCCCTTTTAGGCAACCAGGAGGATTATGGATAGTGGCTTAATCATTTCTTCTGTTTTGGACTGTTGAGACAGTTTGGAAGGTAAAGGTACCTGCTGTCAACTCTGATGATCTAAGTTGATTCCCCAAGACCCATAAGATGGAAAAAGAGAAATGGTTTCTGAAAGCTCTCCTCAGACCTCGATGCTCGCACCATGGCATATGGATGCTCCCCTCTTAACTCACACACAAAATAAATTCATAAGGATGTCATAAAAATTCTTTTACCTCATATCTCACTGCATACAAATCTCACTCTTACAAAGACTGTCTTAAAGGTTGCTTTACATTTAGGGATACAGAAAAATGTAAGTATTTTTTGCATACTAAACTTTAATAGAAATGTTTTTGGAATATTTCAAGACAAAAATTCCCAGTATGGTTAATAATCTGTCTTAGAAATGTCAACAAAACTCTAAATAAACATTGGACAAGAATGTAGGCAGGGGTGGGGTGGGCAGGTTCATGTACCCTCAATTGATAGTTGCAGAAGCATCTCTGTTAAATGTTCTGCCTCAAAATCCATGTGCTCCACTGTCAAGGCTGCTCTGGCTGGCAGGGTGGCAAGGTTGACAGAGGCCTCTCTCCTGTCCCCACTTTCCCAGAGTCTATGAGTGAGCTTCCATGGGAACCTCTAAGGTTCAGCAGGCGCCGGCTCTGGTCAAAGGTATATGTCAGTTGCCGAGTAAATGACAAAGTCAACATCTCACACTGCATATTTTAAATTCTCCTAATAAATTCCTACCTCATATATAAAAGTATGAAGATGCAAGTTGTCATGCAAGAGGAAGTAGAACCATAATATTATGCTCTTTTACACGCCACCTCCAATTGTGGACACAGCAAACTGAAATGTGAAATCTGAATTGCAGACATATCTAAACAGAGCAAGTTACAGAGAATTTCCAATATATATCTAAGTTATTTTAATAAAAAGTTAAACTATTTTTGGGATAATCTTGGAATTTAAAACATGTTTACTTATTTTCTTTCTTTAAAATATTGACTGAAGTCCATGTGTCTGGAGGCAGAACTTAGCTCATTTGTTTATTTTAGCCTTTATCCAGAGATGACACTCTCCTGTTGAAATATCATTTAACACTTTTTAGAAGAACCAGATGCCAAGCTCCTTTTGCTTTACATTTTCTCAGCAAAAAGACAATTTAACTATTACATATTAATTGTTGAAACAAACTCCCCTGAACATACACTAAGTGTGCCTAGGGGATGGAGGGAATTCTTAGGTTTTCAGTTGAACATCAAGCTAATATCTGTGCAAGACAAATGGTTCTACATAGGAGTCTATGCTTAATCCTTTCATTCCCACTGGGTGCTTTCTTTTTAATGTCTGGGCAAATGGGTGCGCTACCACATGTGTATTTTGTATGCTCCCAAATGTAGTCATGTGTACCTACACTCTTCAAGAGATACCTTGGGCTGCACATTTTCCCAAGTGCAGCAGCACTCACTCACTCAAACTATGAAGGGAATTTAGTTCACCAGCAGGAAAACTCCCTTCTACTGAACCAAGCCTTGAAAGTCAGCTCCCTAGACCCTGGCTTCTGACTCGTGAATTATACGTGACATTTTACATACAAGTGTTGTAAAAAGTCTGATTTCTTAAAAATATTTTTTATTTATTAATCATTCCATTAGTTTACATCTCAAATGATATCCTACTTCCCGGTTACCCCTCTACAAAGCCCCATCCTACATCTGGCTTCCCCCCGACCCCCGGAAAGTCTGATTTATTTTTCACTTAGGTTTCGTAAATACATAATTTGGACACTGTCAAGTTTTGTTTGTGAGACGCTTTTCTTTTGTAAATTAGTCTCTAAATTAGAACAAAAACTGACAAGTGTTATCATTATATCTCTGTGCACAGGTCCCTGTTCTTTGTTCTGATTTGGTTTCCCTCCTCCCCCAGTCCCCCTCTGGCTTTCTTCTTGAATAATCCTCACTCTGCCTTCTCTTCACAGGCATTAATCTATCCTTTTGCTCCTCTCTTACGATATTTTTCTTGTCTATATGATACTCTTTCTGGTTTTATGGTCTACACACACACACATGCACATACACACATGTATACACACATCTATATAATCACTTTTTAAAACATTTACTTTATTTTATGTGGATTGCTGTGCATGTCCCACAGCTTGCACACGGGGTGTGAAGTGACAGCGTGTGAGAGATGTTTTTTCCTTCTGTCTTATGGGTCTATTGGGTGAAACTCAGGCTATCAGGTTTGGTGGCAAGCACTTTTTTCCACTGAGGCATCCCATTATGATGGATGGACATATATCTAGTTTAAAATCTAGTTTCTGCAAAAAGACATTTTCAAAATAATTCTAAAATGTAGAATTAGATTTGTATTTGGCATATAGCTACATAACTAGAGGATTTTTCCTTTCATGGAATTTATTATGGCAACAATATTATTTATTGGAGCTGTTTTTTAATTGAAAGAAACAAGCCTTCAAACTCCTATCCAAGACTGCTTCCAAAGGTGATTTTCTTATGTAGAATGCACAATTAAAATCAAAATGGCATAAACTTTTTTCTTTGAGTGGGGTCTCATGTAGTTCAGGTTGTCCTTAAGCTTATTCCATAGCCAAGAATGCTTTGAACTCCTGATCTTTCTGATTCCAAGTTTTGAATACTGGAGTCATAGGTCTGCCATGCTTGTTTTATTCTGTGCTGGGAACTGAACCCAGGGCGTATGACTGAACTACATACTGAGGTCTAATTTTTTGTTTTGTTTTCTTTATCAAACTCAGTAGGGAAGGGAGCTAAGTCAGGTGCTGTTCTGTAAACCGAAGACACAGACCTAGAACATTTCTCATGAACTAGGCAATGTCACAGACACTGAAGACAGAAGGACCAGAAACCCCTAGTCTAAAACTCTGGGCCTTGTTTTCCCTCCCCTGCATGTTGGCAGAGCTAGAGAGGGAGGTGGCTCTAAGCAGAAACATCTGGCTGCTGATGGGAAGTCCATCAGTCAGCAGGGGGCAACGTGCTCATCAACAGCTTAGTGTTTTGGCATAGGAACTAAATGATTCCTGCACAGTGCTCAAAAGCTGCATGTTAGCCATTACCTGTTGATTGAAGGGATAGGCTCTCTCTGGTGCCACTGGCTGGGGGATTTAACTCCGGGTAAAATATGTCTCTCATCGAGTCTTCGGATTCATGGCGAATCCACGGCGAATCCACTCGGAGGTATCTGAGACTTACCTTTTGGAAGGCCATCATGACCTGGATATTGACAACCCACTCGTGTGCCTCGGTATGGAATTTGGAGAGGAAAACCAGACCAGATGATAGAGTAAAAGGAGTGACTGAGATGGGGGTCAAAGGCCTGGCGTACACCAACTTACTTAGTCGCCATTGCTTCTATTTCTCTGGACGGCATTTGGAATTAGGTGTCTCCTCTGGTTTTTCACAGAAGAGCTTAAATTCTTTCTTTCTTAAAAAAAAAGTGCCTCATCAGCAATAAATCTTTGGACTGGTAACATTTGCATCTGCCGGCAGCTGCCATTGGCTTATGTGGCCTCACTTCTAGTAATCCCGTCTTTTCCAAAGGTAGACCAGTTCACTCTTCTGCTATGTATTTTTAGAGATATATTAAAAACTGTGAAGTCGGTTGTACCATTCAGAATTCGCTCTCTCTAGGGCTGAGGAGATATCTTAGCAGCTAAAAGCTCCTTGTTATACAAGCATGACAGCCTGAGTTTGATCACCAGGTCCCCAGGAATCTATAATACTAGTGTGCCCTTACCAGGAGATAGGAGATGGAAATAATTTTCAGAAGCTCTTGGGCCAGCTAACCTGGCTCTTTCTCAGTGGCAAAGGGACTCTTTTAAAACAAGGTTTAAGAAAAACAAAAATGAATGATAGATGAAGATTGCGTTGAGACCTCCACACGCACACCCAGTGTATTACGTATGAATGTGTATGTGTGAGCACCACTCACCACGCTCTTCTTATTTTTTTTTTTTAATCAATTTTCTGTAGTAGTTAAAATAGGAAAATAAGGAGGTTGAGATGGGGACAGATAGAAGTTTCCACTCCAGCAGAATCAAGCAGTTCTGTAGCATTTGGAATCAACATGGCCGGTTCTTGGGAGTAGATCCTGTGGTCAAAATCCCTGTGTGTTGTAGAAAAGCAGCCTTCCCCAGGATCTTGCTCTCAAGATTGCGGGTTTGCAGTGGAGAGGGAACAGGAAGGCATTGGGTAAAGGATAAGGATTGTTTTCCAGCAAAGCCTTGGCCAGCTGATACCTGGCCCAGAAACAGGACCCCCACATTTCTCACACTTTCCCGAAGGTTATCAACCTGGTAGGGCCACATTTTTTTTTTTTCTATTGCAATAGTCCCTTCCTTGTCCTTGTCCAGCTGCAGGCAAGACCTAAGTCCTTGCAGTGGCCTACTGTCTAGCCTTGTCAGGCCAGTGTCAAGTAGTCTAACTCTCTGACGCCTTGAGAAGGCAGAAGCCATCAACTTGCCTCCTGAAGTGATAAATGTGTTTTGGATAGCATGTTCTTGTAGTACCTTTCTAGAATAATTGGAACCTCCATGTAAACAGATTATATCATGATTTGCCTAATTGCCTCTGTGTTAAACTACTTGAGAACACCGCACGGGCCAGCTAAGCTTCCACGTTCTGTTTTGTGAGTTGACTGTGCTGATGAACTCCATGATGGTAACGGCATTCCACTGCTCACCATGATTTGATGTGTGCTTAGACAAAAGATAGGCCTGCTCTGAAGTGTTCTGTAAGTTAGGCAGCAGGCCAGATTGACTTTTATGAATTCAAATTCTCACACGAAGTTCTATAGGGTGAGGAGAGGGGCTATTCACCATTTGTTTGCACCCTGTGGGAAAGCTATTCATTTTTTCCCTTCTTTGAACAATATAAGGAAACAACTTATCTTTTACAGTTTTTGGATCCAGTTCATGGAGGGTGTCAGTATTGTCTAGAATCCTCTAAGGGGATGTGGGAGTCACAGATCCCACGGCTGGTGCCCAGCTTTCAGCTCCTTATATGACCTTCAGAAACTTCACGGCCTCTCCTAAGGCTCAGTTTATCTGCCTGAGAAATCGGGTCCCTGTTTCTTTATCACAGGGGAAAAAAATGGATCCTTAGATGAAGGAGAATATAGTGTTGTGGCAGCCAGAATGGTTGAACAAAAGGGGGCTCCTGTTGAACCTAGTCACAGGGTCATCTGTTTTGCTTAGCTTCACATTTCACCTGAATAGAACATGCCTTACCACCAGCATAACTCAGAAATTATGAAAATGCAACCAAATAGGGCTGGCTTCATATAACTAAGAACAGATTTTTCTATGTAGAGTTTTAATAAATAAAATTGCATGATAAGAGACTGTACGGTGTGAGGCAGGGGGATGGAGTAGGAGAAGGTGGACTTCAGGTTCTCAGGCATTTCCACTTCTACCTAAACCTACTGTATTTTTTTTTTTTTTTTTTGAGAGAGAGCTGTTGGGGGTTATAAGGTTTCATGTAACCCAGGCTGGCCTTTGGATTTATGCAGTGTATATAGTGATGAGAACTGAACACAGGGCCTGGTGTACACTTGACAAATCACTCCACCAACTGAACCAAACCCTCACCCAATAGTTACTACCTTAAGGCTTGTCTTGGGGAAGTGTAAAACAGGTATGTCAAGCTTAACATGATTTTACTGGTTTCTCCCTAACATGAACCGAGAAAGTTCTATTATTGTGAGAAAACGAAGCAGGTACACAGTATTGCTACCAGAGTTAGAAATAGTCAGCTGTCAGCCACAGATCAGGCCCTGGAACCACACTCCACAAAGCAGCAGAAAATAACGACGGTTCAGCTACGTTTTACGATGTACCTGTAACACAGAATGAACTCCCGTGAATGAGAGTCCGTTTGGCTGGGATTATACCAGCAAACTCGAATGAGGGACTGCACGGTGTGAGGCAGGGGGATGGAGTGGGAAGACTCAGATTTCCCAAGCAAACACAGAAATAGGAAACGCTAGGAAAAGCAGTCATCTCCACCCGGGTAGAAATGCCCATTTTGGATGTGGACTGTGTGAGGAAATCAAGCCATCATTCAGACATGTCTAAACTTGGCGTTTGAGCTGCCTTTTTGTGGGGTGCAGGCGTGCTGGGGCTGCCCGCTTCATCATATTCAACTTCATTTGGTGGAAACATTACAAGGGAATAGGTTCTCCGACTCCCAGGAAGTGCCTCTGCTCTTCATTTCCTCCTCATCACCCTGCTCCCAGTGCTGCTTTATGTGTTTGTAGCCTGGACCCGCCATCCGGTGCATGGCTACATTTGGACCAGAGGCCCCCATCCAGTGAAAAATTTAGATGGCTATAGCAGTAATCAAAAATACCAATAAAGTGTCACCGGCCCTTGCTGGTGATGTGGGTGGCGGGTGAGTGAGATATAAAAATGAATCATGAGGCAAGGTATGATTGCCGCTCAGGCAACCATTTCCAAATGTGAGTGCACCCGGGTTGCATAAATGCTTCAGAATATTCTCCGTGAGGCCAAAAGGCTTGAAGATAACTGCGTCAACTCATCAAGCTCCCAGACCCCTGGGTCCTGGGAGGCAGAAGAGCTGTTACTCAAGTGGTTTGTGCCCAGAACATTTATATCTGGGCGCTGAGGGGGGTGGGGGTGGGTAAGTGGTACCTGCCGGCAGGCAGGAAGTGTTTGGATGAAAGTTGGTTTTGAAACATCAGCATCAGGGTCCTGTATGCTCAATACAGAACCCCACAGTCCTATATGCTTAAAGCGAGGCATTGTTGGAAGCACACAAAGTGGTTAAGTAAATGAGTGGTATACCATTAATCTTGGTTTGTTTCAGCACTCTATCTTAGGCAGTTGAAGGCAGAGCGAAAAAGAAAAAGTCTTGCTCCTAGCTCATAACCTGGGTGTTAAAACTGATGTCTTTCCCATTAGAGTCTGTAAACTCATTAGCACATGGCAATTTATCCTCTTTTATTTATTCTCAATTATCCTATCATCCATTGGATCTGGATCTGATTACCCTTTTTCGAGAGTCAAACATTATCTTGTAAATCATTTGCCTTAAGTCCTGAGCCTGGTATAGAGCAGGCAGGGATTTGCTTAGACAGGTAATAAATCAATTAGCATTAAACTTGTGGTATCATCTGTTTTCTCCTGTACTGCTTGGAAAGAGGAGCACCTGAGAAATCCTGCTCAGGGCACATCCTGCTTGTCTGCCTAGCGTGTACCATGAGGGGATGAACACAACCTCCAAGCCCCAGTCCTCCTGGTGTGTCTCTGAGGGCTGGTGGCATTGCAGGTATGAGCTCCTCATCGGTCAGAGAACACACTTGCAAAGTGATGAGGAACGTTGATTACTCGAGCGTGGACATCACAGACAGTGTCATTTTAGTTCCGTGCCGGAGTAACAGCATGGGAGGGACATAGGCCTTCATTTTGTCTCCTATCTGCTTACAGATGTTTTGTCACTCGGCACACCCACCAGCTGGTCTGATGCGATCAGCTGATGACAGCAACCGAGTAGCTGTGAAGTTGTTCTCTCCTCCCCTGGATATTCCAAAGGGTGACTCTTCTTCCCAGTAAGCCCTGAGCTAATTTACCTGAACATGTTATCTTCCTGTCCTGGATCTAGTTCTTAATCCTTTGGCTGAGCTTCTGAACAGAGAGCCCAGCCAAGCAATTGTGGTGGACAGCTAAGCCAGGGGAGCGTCTAGATTAAGGGAGAAGCAATTCTCTTTAGTATCTCAGCACCCAGGAGTATCTTCTGGGTATGCCCTGTGTATGCCCTGTAACCCATAGAGGCCTCTGCCCCTCTGGTAGTAGCTGTCACTGTGAAGTGTATGTCAGGCCCTTGTCAGTGCTGCTTTGGCTGTGGGTTAGCCTAGAGAGCCTGGGAGAGTTGGAGTGTAATGGGTACTGATGAGTCCTGGACTAGGTGGCTGGGACTGAAGAAACTCCCAGACCTTAGATGTACTTTTCTAGCTAGCACTTTTTGCCAGTGGCCTGCCCATACCAGACACCTGCCTGCTTCTAGTGTCTTAGTTTTCATACTGAAAATGTACTCCAAATGAAAATATGCAGACACCTTGCTCCTGTGGGTTAGAGAAAAATCCTACTGAATACTGTGTTTAATATACTAATACTGGTTAAATTTTCAGTGACTTGTGGTACACAGGATTCAAGAGAGAGCCATTTAGCCTTGTGGTTTATAGAAGGGCTGATGGGAAACATTTCAAACTTGGTGAAAATCCTTCCCTCAACAAGGATTTGAATCAGGGGGTGGGGCTTGTTAAAATGTAGGCTCCATTCAGCAGGTCAGGGACCTCCCAATGTTGTGCAGCATTTCTTGACCAGTTCTTGGGTGAAAAGCATTCTGAGGGTTCATGGCATTTATATTTTCTTTTCTCATAGAAAGAACAACTTCTCAGCTATTTTTTCTATTATAGTCATTTACAAATGCATTCCATGTCCTCCCAGTCAGGTACCAAGCCCCTTGAAAACAGGTATGTGCCTGACTTGGTGTGTATTCATGTGTGTATATACACACACATATGAATGATGATGAATTGCCTTGGTCTGCAACCAGGAGGTCTGGGATCTAAACCTGCTTTTGCTGCAAACAAGATTGGTGATATTGATCCTTTCCAATGAAGTTCCTCAGAGCTCTGTGTCCTGCATTGTGGGAGTTTGGCTTAGTATTTGCTTAAAACCAGATGATCTGAGAGCTTGTACTCTATTTAGACTTCCAGCGGATTTTTTGGGTTTTAAACTTTCCAGAAACTGAACCCATCTTAGCAGACCTTATATGGCTGTAAGGGAACAAAACCACCACCACCAGCAGCAGCAACAGCCACACCAAGAGCACCCCCAAACTTAGGAGTGTAAAATTCTCTCCCTTGTAAATGACAACCGGGATGATAGGCAGGTTGCAAAGGATAAGATGCATGCTGATCTTGAAAGCAAAGATGCCTGCAGGCTAAAGATTGCACTTAGGCTGAGCAGTTATAGAGCAGGGTCTGGATGGACTGGCAGGCTTCCTTCTGCACATGTGTAGAAACTGTTCTTGGAGTTGGCTGACATGTCTCTAGTTCTTGAGATGGTAGCTTATAAGACAGTCTCAGGGGGTGGCAGTTTACAAGCCACAAAGTAATTACCTTTGCTTCTAATTCTATCTCAATCCCTTTGATGGGAGCCATTGGTTCAATTATTAAGGTTTTCTCCTGCCTCAAGTAGCATTCCCGGTAGTAGAAACTATTACATGTCCCCGTGATGTGCTTTAGTACAAATGAGATACATGCAGTTTTAGCAAGGGTATGACTATCCCTTTGTGGTGGATGGGTGGAGAGGACAACATCTTTGTATACTTTATTTGGCTGTGGAAGGAAATTCAAGGCCATACAGGACTATTTTAAGAGCTATCTCTTCAGCAATTGTTCACAATAGCTGCAAACCTTCTCCGTGGTTTCCTGATATTCAGCTGTTGTTTTCCTTCTTGAGTTCTCTGGCGCTGACCTTAGGATGACAGTAAATACATTGATTTTCCATCTCATCATTCTTCAGTGACACAGTTGTTCTATCCGCATCAAGTCCGCGTGTCGTGCCCTGGATTGTATGTCCTGGAAACCATGTAGCCAGTCAAACTTGGTCAGATGGGATGATGCCACGCAGACACGGCTGACCGTAAGAAAGGAAAATGGCTGATGCTTAGACGTGAGAGAAAAACCGGGGTTCCTAGCAAGCGTTAACTATGTATAAAACACCCGGTCTTTGGTACTCGCTGGGGACTGCTCCTGCTACAGGCATGCCAGGCTTTATAATTAGTTATGGGGACTTACTATTATTTGAGCTTTTGCCATGCTATTTTCTGCCTAAGAAGGTCCATTATTTTAAATGTGTAATAAGAAGGAAGAAATATCGTGTGGAAAAGTAGTAGCTTTTCCAAGCTTTAAACTTTGGAATAGTAATTTATGTTACAGACCCAGTCTAGCAGGGCCTCTGAATTTTTTTAATTGATCATATTTTTAAGGAATGTGTTACAATAAAATGACAGTGAGCTTCACTCTGGGATAGGAAAACATCCTGAGCCGAGGCAGACTCTTAAGGATTCTGTCTACACTAACAATAACAACACAAATAAAAACAAACAAAACTTGGAGTCTCCTGGTTTTGTGGCAAACCACTAACCTTTGCTTATTACCAGAAATGGCCTTGTTAGTGCCTAGGTCTTTGTAAATATAATTAAGGACTTCCTTTTCTGAAAGTTTCTGCTACATTACAACCCCAAGTTCGTCTGAACTCTTAAGGGTGAGGAAAAGGAGGAGGGAAAAAAACCTCTCAAAGCTTCATAAAAGTTCCCCAGCAAAACCATCAGGGATTTCAATTATGAGGCTGTTCTCAAGACTCTTGTAAAGGTTATTTGTTGAGCAATTTCTCCCTAGCAGTATATGACAGATTACCCGCTCGGTACCACAAACGATGCGCAAACTCTTTAATTAGAATATAGCACTCGACGTGTTAAAGACCTTCTGACATTTCTTAGTTAATACTATTCCTCACAATCCTTCCCAAGGATGTGAAGATTTGTTTGTAGGCTAGAAATGGCCGATGAGACATGGTGGACAGAGACCCTCACGCTGGGTGTATCCAGCAGCTACACAAAACGAGGAAGGCTCCAACCACAGCAAGTTTTGACTGTGAAGGCGACTCTGATAAGAGACTTTTTTTTTTTTTATTATCCATTGCTTTTAGCCTTATTTACCATCAGGCTCTCTTGCCACAAGCATGCTTTTTAGTCCTGACAGCCCTGAATTATGGCCATTGAGGGATCCTATCTCATTAACTGAAATGGGAGAATAAAACATCAAACAATCATAAAAATAATTTGGCACTGTGAAACCACTTAGGAGCAGCTGTCAAACAGGTTGGAAGATAAACTTCTAAATAAAAAGAATAGAGAGAGCTGCAGTGTCCTGCCATATGTTTCCACGGGTTAGAGACTCCTTAATAATACGAAGTGCCCGTGATTATGCAGAATACGGCAGTCACTCCATATATGATATTGATTATGCCTTAACCCCAATTTAGTAAAGACCCACTCCTCCTTTTCCTAATCAGATATTGCAGAAGCAGTTTTCTGAAAGAAAAAAAAAAAAGAGTCCCTAATGCCAAGCCATATTTTATCTGGAAGACTGTGGCAGGAGATTGGGCTTTGTCTTGCCTGTCATCATGGCTTGGAGCCCAGTTTTAGGACAGCGAGGCCCCTCTGGGGCTCTTCTCCAGCAGTTTCCATCCAGTGATTCAAAAACATACATCTTTATCAAGCTGTTGTTGTCAGACAACATTAGATAATTAATAGGCCATTTGTCAGCCTGCACAAAACATGTTAAAATCCCAAACACAATCAGGATAAATATAGTTGCTTGCTCTCTGAAGGCTTTCTGTTCTGTCATGTAGCCATTGCAGGCAGATATTTGCTATTAAATGAGACTCATTATTAATCACATCTAATGTTAATTAATTAACCGCCTCTGTGTATTGGGGGCTCTCCGTGACTTTCAATTTCTTTAAGAAGCTAATTGGTAACTTAGCGCTTACATCGAAGTTACTGTTTCTCTTTCCAATCATGTCAGGATATTACAGTGAAATGTATGGGTTTGCATTTGCAAGGTATCCCATGGAAAGCCAGCTTACCTGGGCAATATAATTAGGGAAAATGATTGGGACAATGAAAACCATACAAATATACACTTAATGCTTTTTTTTCTTGTCTGGCTTATTAAAAATAATTTTATTTCTAAATACTATTTTCAAATCTGACAGAAACTGAAATATCTAAGTATAATTTTCATTATATTTCTCTGTGTGTGTGTGTGTATGTATGTGTGTATGTATATAGGTGCATGCATACCTTGTGTATATGGAGGACAGAAGACAATTTTCAGGAGTCTCTCTTTCCTCTGTATGGGTCCTGAGGATACAATTGAGGTCATCAGGCTTGGTGGCCAGGCCTGTGCCAACCAAGCCGTCATGTCAGTCTCAAATCTAATTTTTAAAAAGTTGTGAGAGAATGATCTTCAGGCTCACTTAGTCACATCTTCACTGCACGGATTTGTGGTCAGAGTGTCTGATCTGTTTAGCAGCGGTTCTATGTCCTGGAGGAAACCTGTCCAACCTGACTCTTCCTTGATAGAAACTGTGAGCTGCCAGGACACAGGGCCTGGACACTCAAAACACATGTCTGCTTCGTATAAAGCACCAGATCCCTTAGATGGTAGACATGCGGACTATAAATGTGCTCCGCATCCCGAGCTATTTGTAAACCATCAGTGGCATGGCGAAGGAGAAATAATAACTATAACATGGTGGTTCCATGAAGCATGTTCACCAATGCCTTTCTCATGAGCCGAACACGAGGAGAAGCTCTGTGTTTCCTGGTGTAACTAGAGCTTTGTCTTTAGAAAGTAGCCTTCTGAGGAGAGAAGCATTGCTCTCGCAGTCTACCATAATGTGGGTGACATGTGGCCACTAAAGCATCTGGTGTTGATCTTATTATTGGAGAGTTTGATCTATTTTAAGATTTTATTATTGAAGAATAGATATTAGAAAGGTCCACCTTGGGGGAGTCATATATATATATATATATATATATATATATATATATATATATGATAATATATACTATATATAATATAAATGAATTATTGAAGACTTAGAAAGAGAGCTACTTCAAAGTTTCATCATATTAACAGAGAGGCAGATGGCAGATATAGGGAAAACTAATACTTCAAGGCCATTATTCAAAATGAAGAGGTAATGATGGGGCTTTATGCTTTACAACCAGACAGCTTATATCTGCAGCCAACCTGACATTCACATCCACTGCAAAAATACGTCAACAGTTGGAATTTTAATAATTAAATAATTATTAACACTTCAATAATACTCTGTACTCACTGTATTTAATGTAGAAACAAAATCCACAATAGCTGTCAGTGGTACCACACACTGAGGTCATCTCACATATAGTCTATGGAAAATAATTGATGATTATACTGTTCAGTGAGATCTAGAATGTTTTCCTTCACTGTCGGGAACCTTGTAGAAGTGGGATGGGAAACGAGCTAGGAAATTTGTCTCAGTTGACAGCCAAAGTGGATGAGAACCTTGAGTTGGTGTTAAACCAACCAACAAACACACTTGTAGTAGTTGCTAAATATTCTTGTGTACATTCTTTGACCTCTGTGTAATTAGTCCCTAGAAGTCTACCCAAAAGTAAGAAGACTAAGATTTGGGGCTGTCTGCTTATTAAGTTTTACAAACAGAGTTCCTTTTATTTGTATTTAAGACAATATTTTGTTGGCACGTGTGTGTGTGTGTGTGTGTGTGTGTGTGTGTGAGAGAGAGAGAGAGAGAGAGAGAGAGAGAGAGAGAGAGAGAGAGAGAAACAAGGCCTACTAGGAAGATGACAATGGCCTCTCATTTTCTCCTGATCCCAGTCTCCCTCGGTGAGATGACTGTGCTGAAGAGAATCATTTTAGGAGCTCAGAGGTTTTATATTGTGAGATGCCTCAGTATGTCAATGGGGGTGGGGGTAGTTTACAGACCTAATCTAGCTGTAGGGTTAGGCTGTTTTATCCACATTAAAGGGCTGTTTGTAAGTGGAGGAGCATAACTGGGTTTTAGAGCATCCTTGAGCAAGCTCACAGAAATCTATCTAGATTAGAATGGAACCTTTACTAACCTGAGTGACAGTCCAGAGGTTTTTGCTGTTGGAAACACTGGATAGAAAACAGAGTAAGTGGCCATACCCTGCATCTCAGGGGTGGAGCTGCAGGTCACAGTTTACCTTTTGAGTTGTCCCTGTATGAGCTTGTGAGGGACCCTCTTTTGTTATGGGATCCCAGTTCCCAGCCCTTTTCCTCCCTTGAGGTACTTGGGTGAGGAAGCATGGCAGCCCTTCCCAGGGTCTGTGCCTGCCACACAGTCTCTGAGATGAGCAAAGGAAGCTCTTTATAGGGAACGCAGTGTGACTATTCCAACTGTCTCTCCTCTGTCTCCGGGTTTGTCATTTCCCCTCTCCTGTTTTTGTCCTGGAGATGTAAGCTGCTGTTGTCCAGAGGGGGTGTGGGGAGGAAAAGCTTTCTCCTCGAGATGCTAATTTCAAGGCTGAGCAGTTTCCAGTCACCGGCCTTGCTGGAAGGATCTTTCAAGATTTGCCTGGAGGCAGCCAGAGCCCATTTGTCTCACCTGCAAGGAACACAGTTTTAGGAAGCTGGGTTTGCTGAGTATCTTAATGTTTGGGCTCTGGTTTGTTAATTGCTGTGGTAATTTTCTTCCTGGAGGTTAAGTCTTTAAAGCATTAAATTATGAACATCCCTGCCCAGTCTCCAAGCTTTTGATTCAAGTGGTCAAATAGCGTTAAGTTAGTGTTTCGAGCATGATACACTCTTTAGGCACAGGGTTTGGTCTGGAATCACCTGATAACTATAAAATCAAGATACATATCAGGAAAAAAAATGGTGACTATAATGCTGTTTTAGTGGGAAATATTCTTTATTCCCAAGACACAGCAAGAAGCTGCTCTCATCCAAATTATGAGCTGTGAAACCCTGCTTCAGACATAAAAGAAAGCAAAATTGTTGAAATGTTATTGGGACATAACTTTTCTCCCTAGAGTAAGTTCTTTGTTGTAGAGAATAGGGGGAAAGCAGTAGCAGTATTTTTACAGAGAAATGAGAAAATTGCCACGAAAAGCCTACTCCAGTCTGTGCCTGCTCTGCAAGCCCTTTGGTCTCCAGTCTATCCGACACCATTAGAGAGAGAAGGGATTTCCGGTTCCTACAGCTGGGGGTCTGTTCGACTTCTGCTTTGTCTGGTAGTATCTCACTAGATATTTATTTACGCACCCTCTCAGACACGAGTGCATGGTGTTGGATAATTAGATATTCAGCGTGCCCTAAAACTCCCTCCCTTCCAAATTATGAAGCTATTTTCAAAACAAGAAATAATGCTGAGAGAAAATTTGTATTAGGTTGATTGATTATCTTATTTTAATCCATATTAAAGGTTTAAGTCTCTAGGCGTGGCCCTTTACTTCTAACACCTCATAAATTATAGCTATAATGAAGCAGTCATTTATCGTGAGCTGATGATAAATGGCTTGCCCTAGGAGGAACTAAAGAATAGGCAAGTAGATCATTTTCATATTTGGTGAAAACAATATTAAGTACCCAGACCTCAGTGATTGCCCTAATAAATGAATAATCTGAGGTGAGGGGCTTGGCAGTCAGTGTAAAAAATAACCTGAGCTTTCCCTGTCATTTGTCAGGCTTTGCTATGACAGCATGCATTATGGGTAAATGAGCAATCAGCAAAAACTATGTCATGGCTGGGATGCTTTTGAGAAATTTATCATATGCATTGCTTGGTACCTTAAGGCCTTAAGGCTTAATGGCTCTGGTGCATGACTGCGAGTGAGCACAGTTCCTATTTACCATGGTATGCTTCATTTGTGCGTCATCTCTCACCTTAAAGAAAGGAAAGACCACTCTTGAGAGAGCCATGCTAGCCTTTGCTTTAGGAATGTAGGCTCATGATGTGCCATCTGGTTGTTGATGGACACTTGTCCCGGTAGATTGGTTGAGGGGTGTTTGAACGATCTGAGTGCAAATGAACTTCAGGGCAGAAATGTATCAGTATGTGGGATGCTGGAGCCTGGTTCCAGCATACTGGGAGGCAAGTATATTATAGGAACTGGCATTGCCCCCTTTCGATACTCTTCAATATTTGATGGTATTTAAGAGTCAAATGAGCTTTTCACCCTCTGTAATCCTCCAGACAGTTGATCTTTTTGATTTATGGTTGAGTGGGACGTGAGCAGAAGTAGCTGATGCTCTGTGTGCCTAGATGGAATTATGCAATATGTTACGACAGTGTCAACTCATTATGGTTGTCTGGCATAAGTAGTTAAAAATGAAATGGGGAATCCCAAACTCTTTTTCCAGGCTAGAGATCTCCCCTCCACACACTGGCCTCACCCTGCAAATTCTATTCTAAGAGACATTTGATCAAGGACCATGTGGCTTTTGCAGTGACTTCTGTTTACATTATACCCAGAATTTTGTGAATAGTTTCCAAGTTTTTTTTTTTTTTAATCTGATTTGAATTCTGGCATGGCATCTAATTGGATGAATTTCCACATGAACTACTTTGAGCATCATCTTCTACATGCAAAATATTATCCTGAAGTGTTGCTTGAATGCTGAATTAAATAAGATAAAGTATAGGAGATAGTATGTGATATGTGGTCTTTCAGTACAAAGCTTACATCTTCTTTGCTGTGGTCAGGTACCTCAAAGGCAGTCCAAATGCTCATAACACAGGTGGCATTTTAGAGGCTAGAATATCGAGCCTGTTTACTCTGGATATTAGATCAAGGTGCTAGGAAGCTACTCTAATAAAATAAAAGCACTTGCTGCTTGTCTGCTGGGGGTCAGGTTCTAAGGGACCATCTCCTCCTTGGTCACTGTTACCACTGCAGTAACTCCTGAGTTCTCCCCTTCCATAGCTCTCATCCACAGTACTTCTTCATTTCTCCAAATGAGAGAACCAATCACATCATGACTCCTGGTTGCCCAGATATTTAAGACCAAACAAACAGTCTCTCTATTGCTGCAGCTAGACCATCTCAATTTCGTGTCTTACTGCCTCTGCCCTTCACCATACAGAACTTGTCCTCAGTCCTTCAGTGTGAGAAACGGGTCCAAGTTTCCCCTTACCTAGAATGCACCCCCTACTCAGCTGTCTTCCTTTGGCCAGATCCTGCTTAGAAAGTACTTCAGATTTTATCAGATTTTAGCTTGGATGTGTAGCCTTCCCAGAATTCCAGATTGCCGTACTTTTTATATCTCTATTGTTTCCAGAGTACCTGGTCGTTATCATTGATATGTGTGTTGTGTTAAATAGGAAATAACCAAGACTTCCCATCCACCTATATGCTGATTCTGATGGTAGGTTCCTTGATGATGGCTACACAGTCAACTGCATGCTTTAATCTGGAAATTAACACTGTCAGAACTTCGCAAAGGTGTTGTAAAAAGAGATAATACAGAATTCATATACACTCATATACACTTGGACTGTGAGGGAAAGGGCAGGCTGAGAAGTAAATCATCTGACAAGGCCTCGCACTGTCTTCTTGATGTGAGAACTGAGTGTCGTAGGACTTGAAAATAGAAAGACAAGATCAAGATTTTTGTTCTGAAAGTGTCAGAGGATTTAAAATAGACTGGGTGGTAGCAGAGGCCAAGCACAGGTGAGTTCTGCTTATTTTCAGATACCTGGGATCTTGTAGTCAGAGAAGTTCTCAGTAGGGAGCCGTGGGGCTGGGTAATCATCTGCTTCCGCTGGTCTTAATGCACGGATTGCCCTAACTGTACATTATTTGTTTAGTCTCTTCTCAGACTAATTGACAATTCATGGCATGCCTCATTTGATTGGCAGCATCTGGCAGCTGAATTAAAAGAGATTCTGTAGGTAGGGAAGCAGGGTGGTGGTGGTGGGGTAGCCCAGGAGAAACCTAGAGCCTAGGTTGCAACCCACTAAGGGGCTTGGTTTCTACATGTCTGCCATAAGCGAAGGAACTGTGTGGTCCAGGATTCCATGATCCTGAGATGAGGAGGCCTCTAGGGCTTAGATGCTAGCTCAGTGGTTCTCAAATGTCCTAATGCTTCAATCCTTTAACACAGTTCTTCATTTTATGGTGACCTCCAACCATAATTTTTTCTTGTTGATACTTTGTAACTATTAATTTTGCTATTGATATGAATGTATATATAAATATTTTTGGAGATAGAGGTTTTTAAAATGTGCCAAGAACCGTGCTGTTCCGGGTAAAGTCATAGAGCTGAATTTTAGTATTGCTCATCTTTGGCCTTTAATTAGGAGAAAATTCTACTGAGAATTTAATCGCTGCTCTTTTCTTGTTTCTTTCCTTCTTTCCCTTCTTCATTTTCTTTCCTCTTTCTCTACCCTTTCTTTTCCTTAGCCTTTCTTACCTTTACTTTCCTTCAAGCTAAAACTCAAACTCAGTCCATTGTCCATGCTGAGCAACTCAATCCACCACTAACTCCATTCTGAACCTGAAAATCTGTTAACACTTTTGGTTAACTATGCATTCAGAGAGCCACAGGGGTGGAGCTAGGCAGATGCTCAAGTATAGTCTCCATGCACCAGTGTGATTGTGGTGGTCTGGTGGGCAGCGGTGCGCCAGTGTGATCGTGAGTGGTTTGGTGGGCAGCGGTGCGCCAGTGTGATTGTGAGTGGTCTGGTGGGCAGTGGGCAGCGGTGCGCCAGTGTGATCGTGGGTGGTCTGGTGGGCAGCGGTGCGCCAGTGTGATTGTGAGTGGTCTGGTGGGCAGTGGTGCGCCAGTGTGACTGTGAGTGGTCTGGTGGGCAGTGGTGTGCCAGTGTGATCGTGGGTGGTCTGGTGGGCAGTGGTGCGCTAGTGTGATCATGAGTGGTCTGGTGGGCAGCGGTGCGCCAGTGTGATCGTGAGTGATCTGGTGGGCAGT
>NW_022196899.1:23623415-23623615 GCF_008632895.1 Mastomys coucha
GCAGCGGTGCGCCAGTGTGATCGTGAGTGATCTGGTGGGCAGTGGTGTGCCAGTGTGATTGTGAGTGGTCTGGTGGGCAGTGGGCAGCGGTGCGCCAGTGTGATTGTGGGTGGTCTGGTGGGCAGCGGTGCACCAGTGTGATCGTGAGTGGTCTGGTGGGCAGCGGTGCGCCAGTGTGATTGTGAGTGGCCTGGTGGGCA
>NW_022196899.1:23623687-23655990 GCF_008632895.1 Mastomys coucha
ATTGTGAGTGGCCTGGTGGGCAGTGGGCAGCGGTACGCCAGTGTGATCGTGAGTGGTCTGGTGGGCAGTGGTGCGCCAGTGTGATTGTGAGTGGTCTGGTGGGCAGTGGTACAGGTGCATGATTGAGAGCATGGTCTTTTAAGGCAGTTAAATGACGTCTTAAACCAGATGTATGGTCATGGGCAGCTTTTTCATATTTAATTTTTTAGTCTACGAAGAGGGACAGCAACTCTGACTTCATGGTGGTCAGTCGTGTAGAGTTGGCTTATGAAGCAGGCAGAAGCGTTACTATAAAGCATGCCTGTTGGTTGCAGATCCATTGCTCACATTAGGATGTCAGTTTTGGAGACAGGTTTGGGTTTTGACTCTTTCCCTTCTCTTCCACATCTTTTTCTTGATTTAGCTTTGTATTATAGTAGCCAGCATTTGAAAAGGATGACTTTCCAACAGGGTGTTGAGCTGTGTAAGACCTAGGGTAGTTTGAAAATGATTATTCTTTTATCACACGGTACCACATACATTGGAAGGCATGTATAAGGTGTTCATTTAATGTGCATAGCACCACTGAGCTTACTACATGAATGGAGAAATGGGGTAAAAGCTAATGGCTGTCCTCTCCCATGTGCGTCTCCTTGTCCCATTCCTCTACACAAAAATGTCCCTATCCAAATTTTATTTTTACTTCTTCACTACTTAAAAAATAGCCTTACTGTTAATATAATGATTTTTAAATAATATGTTTTCTACTTTTCTTGTTTTTCAACCACAAACCTTTTGGATCTTACATGTCTCTGTGCAACAGTGTTTTTTTTTTTTTTTTAAATTATCCACATGGTTCGTTCTTGTGGTCCTATAATATTTTATTCTGTGATAATACCAGTTTGCTTACTCATCCTGTTGTGAATAGGCCTGAAGGTTTGCAGTTGAAAAGGACAGTGTCCACCACGTCTTCTAGAATCTATGTATGAGTTTAAGGTATGTATTTAGGAGCAGAATTGCTATGCTAGATGATTAGCACATGCCAATGGAATAGTGTGCTAAATGACTACCAGTCCAGCCATGAGCATGATCCTCTGAAGTATTTACAGGTCTACTTCCTTTCTGTCTTAGCAGGTACAAGACACTATCTCACTAGACCTTAACATTAGTTGGCTCCAAAATAAAATACCTGATACCCGAGAGGATTAATTTAGTAGGAGGAAAAGCTTATTATATAGCCTACAGTTTCGAGGTCAAATCTAAGATCAGTTGCCCTCCCCCCCCCCCAGTTGGCCTCTGATGAGGGTGCCAGTTGGCAGAGGCAGAAATACCTGTCAGAGGGGTTACATTAGGATCAAGAAGGAGAGAGAGGCAGAGAGAGAGACAGAGAGAGAGAGAGAGAGAGAGAGAGAGAGAGAGAGAGAGAGAGAGAGAGAGAGAGAGAGAGACAGAGACAGAGACAGAGACAGAGACAGAGGGAAACAGACAGAGACAGACAGAGGGAGAAAAAGAGACAGAGACAGAGAAAGGGAGGAAGGAAGAGGGAGAGAGATGAGGAGAATATCATTGTTCTATATTGTTTTACCTGAACCTTTGGGGCTCGCCTCAGTGACTTAAGGACCCCTCACAAGATCCCATACCCAACAGATCCCATCACTACCCTACTGCTGTACACTGAGGGCTGAGCCTGCAATGTGTGGGTTTTGCAGACACAGTCATCCCATAGCAAGCTTTTGCTAGTGTTTTCTTTCTGAGAACAGAGATCAGGCTTTCTGTTACTTGGGCCTTGGGTATTTCCCAAATGGTGAAATTTTGTTCTCATCTATGGCTGTTTTCATGTCTTTCTTTTGGTTACTCTTATTTATTTTGGAGGTTCTTTTTATATTTTGTATACTAATTCTTAGTTAATTGCTATTTTTCTACTATGTATTTTGAGTTTGTAGCTTCCCCTTTCTTTCCTTTCTTTGTGTTATCTTTAAGTGAACAGACAGTCTGATTTTAATGCAATGTATTTTATCAGTCTTTGCTTTTATGGCTAGTAATTTATATGTCTTGTTTGAGATATTTTTAATTTATGTTTTAATCTCTACTCCCAGCACCCAACCTAGATTCACAATCACAGTAAGTTTTGGTTTAAAAATTGAATGGGCAAATAGTATGGAGAGGGGATTAATAAAAAAATGTTTAACTTGCAAGCACATGCAGTTTTTAATTAAAGACTCCGCACATTGGAACAAGAAACCTAGATAATACCTGAGGCATTTCCTCATCTGCTGCTTGTGGCCAGCCTTGTGGGAGGGCTGGTGTCCCACCCACATTTCCTTGCTGTTTCTGTGTATACCAGTGTGACTTATGAATGCTTATCATGAGCTTGCATGCCCTGAGTATGGGGCAGGTGAGAAGTGTGGAGAATTGTGACTCCAGGACCAGCTCTCCATGAACAGTGGGCAGATGGGACGCTAGCAAGCGCTTCAGTCCCTCTCAGCTGTGCCGGTCTACACTGCTTCCCAGAGTTTCTTGTGGTACTGTGATAGATATCCTTCTGTTGACTTCTGGCCCTTCAGGCTTGCTTCCTTTTATTTATCTTTACCCAGACTTCCTGGGACCATATTTGAAATAAACTGTTTGCTCTTGAGTTCTCTCAGCATCTGCTGATACAATTTTCAAACGGCTAAATACCTTTTTTTTTGGGGGGGGGGACTTAAGAACCTTAATGGTTGTGATTTGGGACTAAGGAAATGCATCTCTAAGAAAGCCAAACAACAAAACACTGTTTTTATTCTCCTGTTATTGGGAAGGTGATACTGCATCAACTCTGTGTACAGTTCAGATACATAGATTAGAAAATGCATGTGAGAAGTCTTCTCTGAGGAGGAATATAGTTTTGGGGCCAATCGTATGGTTTCCAGAACTAATCCCCTGGAATGTGAGTCATGAATTTTTTTGCCACTCATTAGTTCACCCAACAACTCTAGATTAGCTCTCCTGTCTGAAAAAAACGGGGATTATGTACTATTATAAAAGTTAAATGACTTTATGCTAGCAATAAGCTAAAACTGATATCTGGCTCATGGCATACACTAAAAGTCAGGAGTCTGCTCATTGCTTACCTTCCTGGATCCAGTGGATTGAATAAGCATCTATCGAGGCATTTAGGACCCTGGCATCCTTGCCTATCCCTTGCCTCTCTGTATGCCATTAGGCTCTGCAGAAGACTTAAGAGGCTTCCCCAATCCTTTAACAATAATCTGTTTAGTAATTTTGGGGAAGAAGGCCTGATTTCAGAGTGTTGAACTTTATTCCGAGATGATAAGAGGGGCCCATTAATGTTTGAGAGAGAGGAATGTCAAAATAGAGCAGATTTCTGTGGACAACTATGTTCCATTTTCTTTGCTACTATTGGCCAGAATTACAGGCAGATGGGAAAGTATATAAAAAGGACTTTGTCTCTGGGAATAACATTCAGAAATCTCGATTCTGTTCAAGAGAGGGAGCTGTGACTTGAACCTGTGCAGCTAGCTACTAGAGAAGATCCTCCAACGAGCACTTTATTGACTAATCTTGATTCTCTATTCATGGACCCGAGGTGCACTTTGTAAACTGTTCTCATTCTGTGACTACTAATTACAATTGTCATACCCTTTTACAGCATGCCTTTATGTATGGAGACAAGGCTTGCGTGGAGTTCCAGTGTTATAGATTGATTCTGGATAGCTGCTATGGTTCTTACATTTGAATGTATGTGAGACATTGTGTAGCTTCATAACAACTGAAATGCATTGTCTGGGCCTTAATTAGACTGGAGGTAGTGGGGAACGTTCTTTTACAGTATGGACTTTAGGTTCCTCTTCTAAGAGACAGGGAAGTAAAGGCATGTGACTCACAGAGCTGTGTGAATAATAAAAATGGAAGAAAAAAATCTGTAAGTTGTTCTTAAGATTTTACTCACTGTATTATTTGTAGTATGTGTATATGTGCATGCATGTGTGTGCATGTGTGTATGCATGTGTATGCATGTGTATGCATGTGTATGTGTGTGTGTGTGTGTGTGTGTGTGTGTGTGTGTGTATGCATGTGAGTCTGTAGTACTGGAGATTGAGCCTTCCCACATGTCAGGCAAAATGCTTTTTTCTTATACTGAGCTACATCCCCAGTCCACTTGTGGGATTTTCAAGCTATTCTAATATTTTTTATTAGAGTAAAATAATAATGGCATTTTCCTTTTATCTTCTCTGTGGCTACAAAAAGGCAATCATTCTCATAAGTATTTTAAAACAAGCAATCAAAACTTTTCTGATGTATTTCCAACTTAAGTTTTTTAGGTTCAATTGATTTGAGCTCTTTAGCTGAAACCTAAAAGTTCATTGGAAATAAAGAATTTTTGAAAATTGTTAGCATTTCTAATCTACACTGATGTGTTTTTGATGTTGTTTATTCAACCTGGCCAGTCTAATGTATCTGCACTGTGGGTTAGGCACGGTGGCAGATACTGGCAGTGTTTGGGAAAGAATTGTTTTATATAAGGCAGGTGACACGCTATCAATATCAGACAAGAAGACTATAATTCCACCTATGCTTTTGACTTATCCTAGCCACATCAAAGAACTGTGCATGTAGAAACACCATTTAGCCAAAATATGCTGCTTTTGTTTTTTTTTTTTTTTAATCACAAGGGCAGAACCAATCGAAAAATATGAGCACAAGGCCATATTTGTCCCTCAGCTACGGAAACAAAGGGACGCATACCAATCAGGGGATATGGGTCTTCTTACTGTGCTCTGAATTAGCCAGTGGTCGTCTGCTCCTTATGTCAACATATTGCAAAAGATAATTGAAATTCCAGCAAGTGCCCCTGTTATTAACACTGGGGCTTGTGCCTTTACACACGTGTAAACATCCACACAAATATAGCCAGGTACATTGGAGATTGATTAAGTGTGGTAACCTGCTGTAGTGCTTAATAATGTTACTGTTTTTGCTGTGTTACTGGAATTTTGTATCTATCTGTGTGAATTAATGTTCATAGCAATGCTTCACCACTATTGTCTGCTCTTTTTCTCTCATGATTTATGTGGCCGGCTCACTGAATGCAATTTATGTTGAGTTTTTTTTTTTTTTTTTAATATGGTTTAACAGAAGCACAGGTCCTCCAGAATAAACTCTGAATTAACGAATTAAAGATACAAAAGACCACAGGGTTCGGGCTCTCTAACTGTCCACAGTAAGAAAATAGGTGCTTTAAAGGGAAACATGGCTTCACCAGAAGATAAATAGACACATAATCCGGAGGCCAGTTGCTGGCAGAATTTCTTAGTTTGATGTGACCCTCTCTTTGACAGTGCTCCTAAGGTAGGTTATTTTGGAGAAAACATATGTTTCCATTTTCTCTCCCTCTGCTCCCTTTGAGTCCCCAGGCTCCACTAGGGTCACAGAAACATTAAGGCTTTTGTCACTGTGATTAATAGCTCTTAAGATCATCTTTAATTCACTCACTAATGACTGAGGGTCTTTCTGCTCTCCATGTGATCGGGTGATATATGAGCCGAGAGTACACCTTGTGGCAGAGGTGGAAATCATTCAGGCAATGCAAATATTGTCACGGGGACAAATGTTTTCCCTGTTAATAAAAATTAATGAATTCTACCCAGGAGCTAGTTAAGGAAGCAGTGGCAAAGGCAAACCAAACACAAATAACTTCTTACTGCGGAGACTCGCTTTTGCATCCTCTCTAGTGTGGAAAAACAAGAGATGCCACTGCTGCGCATCTCTGCCTTCCCAGAGGAGATGGGACCAGGAGGTTAAACTTCAGAATGAAAATTAAGCATGCTGTTTCCAAATTAATTTACTTTTGCCTTTTTAAGTCTATTTAAAATAGTAAATGTTGGCATCTTATTATTTTTTAAACCTTGCTTAAACTACAGGCTTCTAGCCCCCCTACTTGCCAAATGAAAGCATTCTTCCCTTCATGGCCTAGTTAAGACCAAGAATTATAATGGTCAGGGTTTATAACTATAAAATGATGTAATGAAGTTTAAATTTGAAAAACCCCCTTGTAACACATCATAAAAGATTGATGAAACAGACTGGAGATTAATAAGTGGTTTGAATAGTTTGGAGAGCAAGAATAAGAAAAACACATTTGTTAACTTCATTGTTGTGTTTATTGAATTCTTTAAAAATGAAAACATTGTCTGTCTTAAAAACTTGTCCCACATTGTCAAAGCTGTACCTATCACACACCTACCTCAATTCCTGGCTCATTATGCCAGGCAATATGTGTACAGTGCCCTGTGATAGTGGTTGTAGTGTGTGGTAACAGAGCTAAGTCGGCAATAGCTTTGTTTTATTCCGATATTTTGTACTTCTTTCTTCTGACGACCAAAACCCACAGTCTCAATGGAGTAGATGTTTCTGAACTAGCTCTCTCCTTCTTTATCATTCATCTTTTAGATCAAGAGAGCAGCAAACTTTTAAAACACATTACTTTACCTCGCTACAGTGCTTATCTACAAAGGAACATATTACTAAGTGGGGAGGAGGCTCTAACTGTTACTGTTGTTTCTGCTAGGCACCCAAGGACAAATTGCTAGCTAATTTGTTCTTCATCAATGCCAAGGACAACATAAAGCAAAAGAAAAACCTGGCTGAATTATGCATTTATATCTCCTTGCTTCTAAAGTATGCCTGTTCCTCCTAGAATGTTCAAATCAACACTTAGCAATTTGACTTTATGTCTTCTTTTTTTAAGACATGGTTTTAATTGAAATAGAATTACATCACTCCCTCCTCCCTTTTTCCTCAAGCTCATCCCAACTATCCTTCCTCCAATGCCTCCCATCTCCCATAAAGTTTATAGTCTCGTTTTCTCTGATTATCATTGTGTGTAAACACACCCACACCCACCCCACAGACTGCATGTGTGTATGTATGCACAGATATTTGTGAATGCAACATGCTGAGTCTATCCTTCTATGTTGGAGAACCCATAAGTGGACTCATCTTTGGGAAGGGCTAATTTTTCTTCTCCCAGCTGTCATTAGTTGCTTATAATTTTTTTTTTTTTTTTTGTCTAGGAGTGGGACCCTGTGAGAGTCTATTGTGCAATTTCACAATTAACTGAATTAGAAACGTATCTTAAAGAATACACGCTATGTAAATCAGCTGAAGTGTAAAACCATTCAAGGGATCAACCCTGCTTATCTGTTAAGTTTGGAGAGTAGAGAGGAGGATGGGTCTAACTGAGGAGGCTGTTAGCTGCCTCTCCTCCATCCCCCACAAGATACTTGGTTAATAGATTCCCTTAGGATGTAGATTGGTTCTTCTCCCAGCCAGTTCCTGGAGTCCTTGCATTTTGAATGCTTGAGAGATCTTTACTAGCCCAACAGCTACAGTAAACCCATAGGGGCTGGAGTGACGCATAGCATTCTTAATAATCCCTGAGATAATCCTCATGCAAAAGTTAAGAATTATCACTGTCTCTGCTTCTGGATGGAACAGCCACATAGCCACGCTAGTTGTAATATATAGGCTATTTTTTTTGTTGTTCACATAATACGAATTTTCTGCAATTGGGTTTTACTATTTCTATAAACTTTTATATCTTACTCTTGATTCCAAAGGAGAAAGACTAAGTTTACACAGCTTCAGTACACAGTGTTGGAGAAAGCGTTTGGGCAAGTGCAGACAGCAAGGAAATCAAATATGAGCGTTCTTTTTCTTTTCTTTCTTCTTTTTTGTCCAGAGAAGTTCTAATCACATAGTAAACAGTTAGAATTTACACGGGTTTTATGTAATTAAGCCTGAGAACCACTATTTAGTTGCAGCTGGAGCGGAATCTTGGCACAGAGTAGAACAATCCAATATAGCCCTTAACCTTTCCCCTCTCAGCTGTGCTAGGGAGACTGCGTGTGTGTCTTTAAAAAGGTGTTGCATATCCCTAATCGCTGTTTGCAGACTTTGATATGAGGGTCACCTTACTGTGCACACATTTTTCAGACTCAATGGTAAGGGAAAATGGGCAAAATGAACCCCTAGCCTCACATACAGTTTACCCACGTGAAATTCCATGATAGAAAGCTTCCCTATGATCTTTGGTAAGGGACATCTTTGATGTTTGTTCTGCTGCTTCCTAAGCCTCTCTCCCCTCTTCTGCACTTCTCATTTGTTGAATCTTATGAGGTAGGTTGTTGACATCAGCTGAAGCTAAGGAAACCAACAAAGAAAGAACACCAGTGCCCTTCTTCCCAGAATCAAACACCACCTACAGTAGGATCCAGACTACCTCCCACCTGCACCTCAACCTACATTCAGTTTGCAAATGTAGGTCAGATAAAGAGGACACAGCGTGTCTACATTTTCCACATGGCAAAACTGAATGGCAGTTGTTCCTTCCTGTGGGACTGGTCTCTCTCTTCCCTCCCTTCCCCAAACCCTGCTGCCATACCCCTTCATGGTGGTTATGAGGTCTGTATAGCCTTTGTAGCCATTTAAATGTGCAAGCACTAATTTATGTTATGACCAGAGTACCCTACCAAGGATAATATGGAAAAAAGAATCTGAACCTTGTGTATTTCTGGCCTATCTACTTAGTAATGTTTACCTGGACAAGTTGAAGGTTAGCTGGTGAGATCCGAGTCTCCTCAAATGAGCTAATCATGAAATCTGAGTGTTACAAATGTGGAGAGTCAACGTGAGCTTGAATTTTGAAATAAGGAAGACTTTATTTTTTAATTTAGTGCTGTTTGATTGAGGAGTTAGAGAGGTGTTGGTGTTGTGTTCTCTGTGTGGATGTTGGAGCTCGATCGTTCTGAAAGACATTGCAATGTTCTACACCAGAAGCTCATGGCTGTGTTTGCTTTCCTAGCATGCAAGGTCTTGCCACCTCTTAGGAGCCATAGGAAGTTGCCAGCCTTTCTGTGATAAGCCTGGGTTTTCAAGGCTGGCAGGTCCTGGCTACCCACTTCCGACTTCTCCTATTGAACAAAGGCCATGCATTCCTTCAGATTCTCCTATCTAAGGACTTTGGGCTTGCCTCGCGCTGCTGGAACCCCTTGGTATAGACCAGCTTCACTTCTTGCAGAGGACAAATCTTTTTATTAGCAAACAGGATGGGATAGGTATGTCTTTATAGGCCATTCACTTGAGCATAATTTCACATGACTCATTTCCCTTTATACGTAAAGACAGTGGCTGAAACAAACAAGGGAAAAATCAAGCCCCCCAAATGTTATTGGAAACTGGTACTTGAGATTGTATAAAATTCTACTGGAGCCAAGGGATTTATCCAGAACGACTGGACATTCTTCGCTTGGATGTCTAAATAGGCCTTGGGATACTGTTTTTGGCCTGCCTTTGAACCCTGTGTAATAAAGAAGGAAATGAAAGCAAAGGTAAACTTAAAGTATTGTTTTACTCTAAATGCTTTCAGTAAAGGGTCTTGTTATCTAATGATTGGTACTGGATGGCTGGTGTAAATCGTACAGTCTGTTCCTTGCAGTCCTAGCTCAAGGAAGCCAAGGCAAAGGAAATCAATTGGAACTAGCAGGTAACAAATGACCAGTCTTAGGCGAATGGAGCAGGTGGAAAAAGAGCCTCCCCACACTGAGAAGACCAGGAAGCAGGGAGGGGTGGCTTTTGTTTTCTTATTCAAAATCCAGGGCAGTTATGCAAAGGAACTAATTAGATGATAGGGGCAGACAGGATTGCTTTTATCTGTTCCCATTATAGGTTGCACCCAGGGGCTCCTGCTTTATCTGAGGCCTATCGTAAATATTTATGTGATACTTGAAAAAAAATTACTGCCATTGAAATATAAATGAAAATAGTATTTATCAATTTGGTGCTCTCTCAGCCAGTCAACTGCAATTCAATTCATCCAGGGTTATGTTTGAATTATATTAAATATAGGATGTATGAACATTTTAATTTTTGATATAACACCGGGTATAGCTTCCAAATTAAGTGGCTAGGACAGGCAAAAGTCTTAAAATGGCTCTGATGAAGGCTCACATTTTATAGCTATATAACATTTTCTGCCAGAGGCACCCAGAATATTGGAAATGAGGATTTATTGAAAAACAAATTACTTTTAGCTAGTTCTATGGATGGAGATAGTGCAACGCCAGCTCACCTCTGCTTCCTACTGCTTTCAACTCATGACTTTCTCAGCTTGTTCAAAGTTTACTTTTTTCTTTCATAGTTAACTGCCATTTTGAATTCTCTACAGCACAGGGTGGCACCCTTTCCAACCTAGAGATGGCTTCTGGCTAGTTTGGTTCTCAGAATTCTTTGTGTGTGTGTGTGTGTGTGCATATATATCTGTGTGTATGCATGTATATCTGTGTGTGTGCATGTATATGTGTGTGCATGTGTACATGTGTGTATGCCATTTTTAGATACCACATTTAAAAATTTTGTGTATGTTCATGCATACATACTGAATTAAAGTTTCTATTATACACACACACACACACACACACACACACATATATATATTCATTGTACCTTACATAAGAGTATTTTTTCACAAGTGTGTATTACACATTGAACACATCCCCTCAGGCCCACTCCTCTTACCTTCGCCCCACACATTAGTGTCCTTTGTCTACCTAGACAGTTTCTTTTCTACGTTCACATCATATATACGTACATATATGATTTTATGTGTCTATATAAAATCTAGAATCCACAAATGGGAGAAAAATGTAATATTTGTCTTTATTAGACTGGCTTAATTTGCTTAATACACAATTATTTCTAGTAGTATCAACTTTCCTGCAAACATATGACTTCATTTTTCTCAATGGTTGAAAGAGATTCTATTGCATATATATATATATATATATATATATTATGTCTATACATATATTGCATGTATATATACAATATATAGAATATTCTATTGCATATATGTCTATACATATATTGAATGTATATATGCAATATATAGGCTATATATTCTATTGCATATATATATACATATACACACACACACACACACACAAATATGTATTTTTTACCCATTGCTCTGTATTTGTACACCAATATTGGTTCCACAACTTGCCTGTTGGAACTAGAATATATACTGTCTTATTTGATCTGTACAACGATCCACCAATGTTCAGAAGTGCTGGTGTCACTGACCTTGATCAGACCAGTAATGAAGTTCAGAGCCATTAGTGACAGACAGACACACTGTAGGTTACCCAACTGTTAAGTATGAAAGAACTCAGAACTCAAATCTTCCAGTTCCATTAAGCCTGCTACTTCACCGGCTACTGGAGTTATATGATTTAAGGTTTGTCTAGAGCTGAATTTCAAGATATTCTCTCCCCATAAATTTGATGTTTTGTCTGATACAAAACATGCTATTCATCCATCATCCTTGCAACATTCAAAGAACAAATATTTGTTGAATGTGTGCTATGTGCCAGCCCGTCTGCTGGCCTCTGGACTTGTGATGAAGAGTAAGATAGGCACATTTCCCCTATTGGATTACAGCTCATATGGAAAGTTGTGTTTTCTGCTCAGACTGAATTCAAATTCAGACTGTGGCTATTGTTCTCACCTGTAAAGTTACTTTAATTGAAAAACTGAATCTCTTGCACTATGCAGGAAGACAGACTGATGAACAAATTAGTTGAGAGAAAACTTGATTGAATTGCCCAGGGGTATGGGATCGTAGAGCTGGAAGAACAGGAACAGCATATACACATACTGCACACCTTTAATTCCAGCAGCACTCAGGAGGCAGAGGCAGGAGGATCTCTCTCTTTCTGTGAGTTCTAGACCAGTGGTCTACATAGTGAGTTCCAGGACAGCCTAAGCTACACACAGAGACCATCTCTCTAATCAAAACATCAAAGCTTATACACTGTGGTCTGATTACACATTTGGAATTCTCATTCTGGCTCTTTCTAGGCACTCAAGTCCTTTTTGGCTGGAGACAGGGGTGGTCAGAGTTCTCTGTGGTCTCAGTTTACTGATGGTACCTTTAGAGCTATCTAAAATTAATTACCCCTCCCTGCTATTTTTTGTGACTTTTGCCCAATACAAAAAGTGAACCCCTTTGACTTACTTTACAGCCACCTCATGCCCCCTCATGCTGGCCTCTTTCTCTAGAGTCTAGATGCCACGTGCCTCGAGAACAGGGTCTCTCATCTTTATACCTTTGTTTTTCCTCTTCATCTTGTAAGGTTTCTGGTATAAGGTCATCAGGGGAAAGGGGTTGACCCTCGCAACACAGAAGTCTCTACAACTTTTAGTTTGTGTGTCTGGAAATTTACATGCAAGCCTTAAGATGTTTACTTGCAAAAATGCTATAAAAATATATGACAGATATACAGAGGGCACAGAGTGACTATTGCTTTATCAAATTATTCTTCTCATTATAAATTAGGTTGTTAGGGCTACTATAACAAAAATATCACAGGCTGCATGGCTTAAGCAATAAAACTTTATTTTGTGGGGCTAGAGAGATGTCCCAGTAGTTAAGAACATGGACTGTTCTTGCCTGATACCCAGCACCCATGACAGGCAGCCCACAACTATCTGTAACTCCAGTTCTGGGGAATCAGGCACCTTCTCCTGGAGCACACACACACACACACACACACACACACACACATTAAAAATGAGGTATAATGTTAATAAAGAAATTAATTTTGTCATAAATTGAGATTAGAAATCTAAGATCAAGGGACCATCTAGTTTCTTCAAGGGCCCTTTCCTTGGCTTGCATATGATGGACATCTTACTGTGTCAATGAGAATTTGAATTCACGTTGCCTGTGCTTTAGTCTCCTCCTCTTCCTCATTCTCCTCTTCTTGCTTATGAGGTCTCACTGTATTGCCCAGGCTTGATTCAAACTCATGATCCTGCCTGTCCCTCTCCAGGGCTGGGATTAAAGCTGTGCACCACGATGCCTGGCTTGTAACTTCCTCTTCACGGACAGGGCACTGGCTCTCCTTTAATGACCCTAATGGGCCATCCCGGGGCTGAGGCAGAGCTACTGAGAGTTGGATTTCAGAATAGGGCTTTTGAGGAGACATAGTTCAGCTCATAACAACTTAACTTACCACATTAATTTCATTAATGTCTGTCTTTGGATACAAGTTTAGCTAGCTTTTGAACATATATATTAACTGTGGAAAAGATACATAACCCTTACATTCCTGTCTGTGGTGGGATGTACTCTGTTGAGAACATTGCTATGGCTAACTTGTAACTGGACATATCCTCACATTTATATTGAGATGTCGGTCAGCTTAACCATTGTTAAGTTCATTTTGCTAACTGCAAAGTTGTCTAATTCTGAGTAGACAGGATTCCTCTAATTGTTATGTACCAATAATTGGAACAGTTTCTTTTAAGTGGCTAGAAAGGTTTCTTTTTGTTTTAAACTAAGACCCAATTTGTGTGACAGTCTACAAGAAATGCCTGACACTATAAGCTACCCAGACTCAGGTAACAGAGACGAAGACCTTTTTCCTCAAACACATACAACTCAAATGATCAGAATAGGATGAGAAAAACAGAGTAGATCTTTGCAACTACAAATAGTCATATTTGCATTTATACTTCAGTTTTCATTATGCCTTCATTTTTCAATCTCTTAAAAGCATATAAATAAAAGTAATAGTATCTACTTCTGTGACACATGAGGAAAGCGAATCCTGAGAAGAAATTTAAACATCTTTGTGAAGGAGATTAGTTGTGGCTTGGTCCATCCTTCGTCCATCCATCCATCCATCCGTCCGTCCCCTTCGTCCATCCATCCGTCTGTCCATGTGTGTGTGTGTGTGTGTGTGTGTGTGTGTGTTATCAAAGAAATGTGGCTATGTAGAGAAGTATGGCTCTCTGGTTCTCAAAGTCTCATCTGTAATCTGTAGGTTGATTAACCTTGTGGGGTAGTAACACAGATTTAATTTATGGAGGCCCAGCATCTGACACCTCACATGCATTCATCATTTTCTTCCTTAGATTCTGTTACTAACTGAACAACAGCCAGTGACACCAGCATTTCACAGCTTCACATTTTGGAAGAGGTGATCTTGAGACTACAGTGCAATCGTCTATGTTTGCAGCTCAATTAATCTCCTATTAACTGTAATTTCATTCCTAGCCCCTTTAACTTCAGTAATTGCTAAACTCGTGACTGCTGTAAACAGGATCTCACATGTTTCATGCTATTAGTGCAGAAAAGTGTTCATCGACTTCAAATCAGATGTATTTCCAAAGGCATGAAGCACTTTTCAGCATGAGTGGGCTGAAAAGGATGGAGGGCAAATGCTAATTTACCACCCTGTTTGGAAGCTCCAGGCTTTGGCTCCCACAGGGATGCTATTTCCCAGCCCCCCAGGGAGATGTTCAAGTGCTAGAGTTTCCTTCTCTTGGTTTGAATGTCTGACATCTTGAAGACATAATAAAAGTTTTAGCCCAGGCTATGCCTGGTTTTTACTTTTATATCTAAGTATTTTCCCCAGGTTTTACACACTTGGAAAAAATCACAGGAACATGATGATGGCTCGCTATTAAAAAATAAAAAAAAAATTGTTAAATTCTTATAGTAGAAGTCTTACCTACAGGGGTTTTAGAAAAATCTGTGTTGTAAAAGATGGCACAAACAGCTTGAAAATTTAACTTTTGTATTAGCAAAACTATTTTGGTGGAATTTTACTACTATTTCATTAACAATTTAAACAATTCATCAAACTTTGCATTATTAATTGTTGTTAGAATATAAAACCTACCAATACAAAACACTATGCACATGCTTTCAGGGGGAATAATCTTCAACATTTTAGGCGTTTATCTTTTTTATGTTACTAGATGTGCCTTCCTTGCTCTCTTACCTGTTTTGGAAAGCTGCCTTCTCTTTTTTTTTTTTCTCTCTCTCTCTCACAAGACTGCTGGTACTTTCTCATAGTTTAGAATATTATCTCTCAACACATGACTTTATTTGGTTCCATTCTGCTTATTTCTCCAAGCTTCTATTGTTCATATTTTTCTTTTAAGGTTTATTTATTTACTCTTCATTCATTCATTCATTCATTCACTCATTCATGTATTTCATGTGTATGTGTGTAAATATTGAGCATAAACATGCCAACATACATGTAAAGGTCAGATGATTCTTGATTGATTCTTTCCTTTAACCTGGGCATCAGACTGAGATCACAAGGCTTGGCAGCAGCCACCACACTGACCAGATGTTTTTATCGTCATTGTCGTCGTCGTCGTCGTTGTTGTCGTCATCATCATCATCATCATCAATAATCCTCTGATATTCAGAAGCAATGCCAAAAATGGTTAAGAGGGCAGGATTTTAAATATGCCCCATCTCTTAGTATTTCCCCAAGTTGCTGCCCCCTTTTCTAAGTCTCATTTGACTCAGTTGTGAAGTGAGTATGGTCAGGACTTACTGCATAGGCTGCTCCAAGGCCCAAATTCAAATTGGTCCCTGAAAGCACAAGGGATCAGGTACCTCAATGCAGGTTTGTGAAAATTTTGGCAACTGAAAGAGGTTTTTGAATGTGCAGTGACCAACCTCATTCGAAATAGAATGCACAGTGAATATGTTGTGTTTTTGGCAGATCTCATCTAGCTACATCTCACAACTTGGCAGCAGCCTTGGTTTGGAACACACAACTTGTGAGCTCCCTTTGCATTCATTGCCCGTGCCCTCACGCCACACCATGCCGCCTGGAGCCCTTCCGATTGGGTTCGGAAAAGAGACGCTCTGAGTGACAGGTTTCTCTACTCCCAAGGAAGCTTAATGATGTAATTATAGAAAACAAAAGACATTTAATATTTTTTACTGTCATTTCTTGGCATGTAAGTTTCAGATTAATGTTGCTTTTGATTGAATTGATTTTAACAATTGCTGGTTCAGTTCCTGAGTTGAGTCTAATAAAACAACAATTTCCTGAATTTGGCCTTGGGATTATAACAGAACTTCCAATAATTTCTGAAATGGGCCTAAACATACTTCTGCCATTTTATACCACATATTTATGCAAAGTGGCATTTTTGGCATTGTCAATAATAAAATCAAAATGTTGACCAGCTATGAAAAATGTTGAAGATGTTCCATCAATTCAATATTTAGCTAATATTTAAAATGTTACATAAAAATAAGCAAGCATATCCTATTAGGGAGTACAGTATTTAAAAAGTGATTTATTGCCAGTTCATATTTGACTTGTATGATTATTTTATGTCCCTTTATATTGGGTTGTGTAAGAACATCTTAGATGGAAAGGGGAAATGAATGGAAGATGCTGAAAAAGATGGTGATGAGACACTGGATATAAAGTCTCCGAACAGCATCCAACTCACAGTCAATGTTCAGTTTCTTGATTAGGTACATTTTCTTACTGATTTTAGGAATAGAATTAAATTTCACAACTCTTGACAAATCTGTCCATATCCGGACAGATGTTTGCAGAGCAGCTACACATCAAAACATAGATCATGTGATGGCAAGCTGGGTTTAAATCACAGCTTTGTTTTCTAGCAAACAGAAATGCATATTACTCCTCTCTCTGTGGTCCACCATTCTGTTATCACTGATGACATCTAAGTACTGTGGAGCAAGCTAAAAGTGCTACAAGCTCCCAGAGTATGAGTTCTATTCTGCAAGCTTGTCGATTGCCGTTGATTCTGACTGGTTGTCTGGGACCCGTGCAGGGGCTACGGGTTTCTTCCTCTTCCTCTGTTTAGAGCATGCGCAGCATCTGGGGCTGGGTTTTCTTACTGCTGTGGGGCTGAATGTATGGCCCTGGGTGTTCCCATCATGTTGTAGCTTTTCCTTTTAGTGAATCTGAAACTCTTCCAAAGTCAGGAGGGGAAAAAAAAGCCCCACAAAAGTAATTCTGAAAGAAATCACTTGTTTGACTGTAATAATCTATAGAAACTGGTTAAAGCATTAGACAAAAAATAAATGAATCCAATAGAAGAGCTATGTCAGGAAAGTGCCCTTGGAATGTGTAGGATATTTTCTGGTACAAGGGGGTTTCTTAGTCATGGTTCATTTACAATGTCTGTTTCCTCACTCAGGGAAGGCTTCTAATAGATTCAAGGAGACTCTGAGACTTACAAATGTCTTAGTCAAATAAAGGCGGCTCTGTGAGAGAAGAGATTTGTTCTGTTTATGGAGAAAACTTGCCAGTCATGTCTCACATTGTGTACCCTGCTGAACAACCATCGTCTTTCACACTAGGGTGATGATGGAGAATCGTGTCTCTGAGGTCTCTGCTTGGAGGGATCTTGAGCTGTGACCTTTTAGACTAACTAGAGGCCAAACTCATTCCGGAAGTCTTGGTAGATTTAGAGAAACTGCTAGCTGGATCAGGAAGATTGTGCAAGCTGTCCCGATATTTAACTTCCATAAAGTCTGATGTAGGCTTCAGCTGTGCCACTGGCTTTTAGCTTCTAAACCCGAGCATCATGGTCCCTGCACGGGAGGAATGTGACGAAACCTCAGCAGTCTTGAAGATGCTTGCCTTAGTTTTCAGGGTCAGACTAAGAAGCGTAGCTCTTGAGTCAGTCCTGCAGGCGGTGGTCCACAAGAACAGTGGGTTTTTCTTTATTTCAGTTGGAATCGCTATGGGGCTGTTGCCAAGATGATGGGATGCCTGGGCCTTGGGGAGAAACCTCTCAGCGTTTGACTATAAATCTGAACAGAGGCAGCAGGGTTCATATTTTGGCTTGCTTGGGTTTTAAATTGAATCTCTGGGACCACTAGAAACCAAATAAATATCATCTGCCTACACCAAGGAAGCACCAGTTTTTCTGCCTTGGTTTGGGTTCAAGACTAAATAATGTGTCTTTTATCATTGATGATGTATTGATTATTGAACATAGTAAGGATTCCATATCAGCAACCATAAGAGTCAGGCTGGGTGGGGCTTAGGAGAAAGGCACCTTTGAATTGTCCTGGATGGTGCTAGTGAACTGAGACAAGTCATGAGTATCTCTGATTTTCATCTTCCTCATTTGGATGCAGATGATTTATATCTGGTGGTCCAGTTTTGTCCCTAAACCTTAGAGTCTAAGGAAACACGTTACTGGGAACCATGCTCAAAAATGTCCACTGCCAAAGATCTCTATAAAGATTAGGATCCTATTATAGATCTATGTAATTAGTTTTGAGTTTTCCTTTTCTATGTGTCTTTGTGTGTGTGTGTGTGTGTGTGTGTGTGTGTGTGTGTGTGTATGTGTGTGCATTTATGTGTGCACTTATGAACACGTGTGTGAAAGCTAGCAATAAACATTGGGTCTCATCTTGAGTTGCTCTCCATATTAACTTTGGGGATGGGGGTCTCTCATTGAATCTGGAGTGAGCTAGACTAACTGGCCATCAGCTGTATTGATCCTCTGGTCCCTCCAGTACAGCACTTGGTTTATAAGCATCAGCTAATGCCCCTGTCCTCTTTACATGGATGCTTGAGCACCAAGTGATTTTTCCAACTGAACCATCTACCCAAGTCTCTATTTTAGTACTTCCTCCCCTCCCATAGCAGGAAGATATGCTCACAGATGCAGGAGGTCTTCAAGGAACCCTGTGCCATCTCTTCCTCACAGATGATCAGAAAAGTTGAGTGGGAGAAAAGATGGCAGCTTTCGAACTTCAGACCTGAGGCAAAGCCTCTTTTCCCTGCAAGCCTGAGAGCTTTTGTGGATTTGGGAAGGAGACCCTCCACTTTCCCTTTCTTTCCCTGCAGCCTCCCCTGTGAGGTCTTCTCAGAGGCAGTCTTTATCTTTTCTGAATCAATGGCTGTGGAATGATTCCTAGTGAACCTTATTCCCTCAAGCGTGATCCCTGGGCCAGCAGTTCCAGAGTCCCCAGGAACTGTTGGGAAATGCAGAATCATAGACTCCATTTGGAGCTTGACTCAAAACTTGTATATGAATAAGATCTGGGGTGATTTCTGAGATCAGCACAGCTCCATAAACATACCTACTCATGGCTCCTGCTCAGTTCTTTCCTCTGTCTCCAGAGCACACTTGAAAATAATAACCTAAAAAAAATATATATATAATACTTAGAATTTCTTCTGTGAGAAATGAGACCAATCACCTCTCTAGTCCTCTGTGTTCTTTGTACTTAATTACCTAATTCTGTGCTGTGTACTGTATTCTTCCAAAAGAGCATGAGTTTTTGTTTATCTATCATTATAGATCTGTGTCAGGGATGAGCATCTTGTCTACCTATTTAGGATCATACCCCAGTCTTTAAAAGAGTTGCTAACTTGAAAGTTTCTAAGACTCTTTGAGTCTGAACAGTGACATTTTCCAGCTCAACACAAAGAGGAATTATAAACATAAAAGTGAAAGTAACCAACATTAAATAATAATGCTGTCAGAGATTGGTTTACTAACCAGAAGAGAGGAATATTCTTACTGCTTAGCCTGGGCTTTGAAACAGGGCAAGACATGTCTAGTTTTAGGAAGGCAGGAAGGGATGGAAAGGGAGTAAGAAGGACTACAAAAGGAAATCAGGGAGCAGACATGATACCACTAAAAACATTCAAAGGAGATGTGACAAGGATTGGATCACAATCCTTGCAGCTACATCCTCTCTTGGTACTGTGGTCACAAAGGGGAGTGGAGAAGAGGATATATTTTTACACAGTGAACGATGGACACTTGAATGCCACCAGAGTGTGACAGCCTTCATCTTCCAGGAGGTAGACGCTTCACTTGGTTTCAGAGCATCGACAGACACAAAGCCTCTTCTTGTTAGGCTGGGCCCCACCTCTGAGAGTTCTCCAGAGACCTTTCCAGCCAGGCTGGAGTTTGTCATGACTTCAGTGACTTCATAGGAGCTGGGTTACAAGAAAAATACTGTATGCTGTCTACATTGCCAAATCTGCCTCCTGCATTATTCTATGGAGTGTTGAGAATCTTTGTAGGAGAAAATGCCCTGTGAGATTTTGTTCAGTGGAAACTTTAAGAAACATTCCTTTTTTAAAAAAAAAAAATTCTGATCTTTCAGGTTCAACTCTACACACACCTATTGTCTGTTAGAGTCTGTTCTCTTCAGTTAGAGCATCTTCACGGCACTTTCTGGAAGAGAACAGATTTAATTTCTGCTTTGACAGTTCATACAGGTGCACAATGCATTCTACGTATCTCTCATTTTTTTTTCTTTCTACAACCAGCTCCTTTCTCAGATGTATGACTTTTGGTTTTGTTTCATAATACATATTAAGTTTATACAGGACCATCCTGTGTGATCTTTGGCTAGGAAGCACCCACTGGTGTCAGGTGGGATCCCCAGTGGGTATACAATTCAAGGCAATGACTATTCTCTCCTTGAACCCATTACTAGCAAATAGTTAAGGTAGGGCCCTGGGCGCTCCTCCTTCATCAGTGCCTGACTTTGGATGGGCCCATTATTGTGCAAAACAGTGTAGGCCAAGCCAGGCAGTGGTGGTGCACATCTTTAATCCTAGTACTTGGGAGGTAGAGGTAGGTGGATTTCTGAGTTCGAGGCCAGCTTGGTCTACAGAGTGAGTTCCAGGACAGTCAGGGCTACACAGAGAAAACCTGTCTTGAAAAACCAAAAACCAAAACAAAAAAACAAAACAAAACAAAATAAAACAAAACAACAAAACAGTGTAGGCCACCACAGCTGCTGTGGATTTGTATCTGGAATGACTATGAGTTGGCCAGAAGGTAGCATTTTACAACCCTTTTCCAACTTTCTGGTTCTCACATTTCCCCCCATCTCCTCTTGTGTGATGATGTCCTCTGACCTTTTCAGAGGATGTTGTGAGTATCTTGTTGGCAGCTCAGTGCTTCACCATCACCTTTTCTTGATGTCTTGTGTCATTGTGACTCTGCATTTGCCACCATTCATTGGCAAGAGTAGGTTCTCTGATTAAAGCTGACATGGGCATTATCTATAATTGTATCACATTTAACAAAGTTAGATCCCATAATCTTATGTTAAAATGTCATGTTCTTAGAAATATATAGCTTGTAAGGTTGAGAAGCCTCATTTATATATATAAATTGGGACAGAGAATGGAGTTTCTCAGCAAGTCTTGTCTTTGAGATAATTCATAGTTGAATGAATGGAATGAGGGGATGCTCTATTTTCTTTCCACTACCTATAATTGCTTCTGTGGATAAACTACCACATCTGGCCATGCACTAGCATCCACAAGCACTATGACTGCTCTCTGCTCAGTTACAGGGCCAGGAAGAAGCAATTGTTCTGCTGTCTTCTACTTCTCCATTTTCCAATTTCCTCACAAATTTAATTTCAGCACATCATGGGTCCCTCAGAGATCACACGGTCCAACTTGTCATGGGGGTTTAAAAATGCAACATGGGTACTTGCTGCAGGGACAGGGTTAGAACTAGGTCACTAGCTTGCCAGGTTTGGACTCTTTCTGGAGCACTGTCCTCACCGAGCCAGTTGAATTTGGAGTATTGACTGGGAGATAAAGCTATGAATCTGGGACATGAAAGCTCTGTGATTTGCCTCTATCACCATGGATATTAGTTATAAGAGGGGGATTACATTTGCAGACTGCATGGGCACTTTCAGCTCTTACTCCTGTAAAAATGTGTTGGGATTACCTGAGATGCGGCTCATCTCAGTGTGCCTTTAGGAAGAAGGAGTTGTGGCTGGTACGGATGACTGCTAGTGGGTCTCTCTGTGGTTTAACATGTCCTTAAATACTATGCTGACATGTCCGAGTTGCCGTTGTTTGTAGGATGCTACATTGATTTTTAAGCCAGAATCCTCACACCAGCCCTCAAGCAATGGTGACAGAGAAACATCTGAAGGATAAGCGCTACAGTCCATTCACAGGTGTCCCTTTTCCTCTTAATAAAATCACACTTCTCCACTGAGGGAACTGGCTCCGAGCAGTCAGCCTCTACCTTCTGCCTTTTAAGTGGCTTACAAGAGGAAGGGCTAAAATAAATATCAGAAATAGGAAATACACAGAATTCAATGCTTCTGATAGTTACCTGGACACATGTAAGATGGCTTCTTTTCTTATTATTACAGATGAATTCACATATGGTTTTCCAAAATCTTCTGCCTTTGACTCTTTTCTCCTGCTTTTGGGGATTCTGATGCCAGCAGCCCTTATGGTATTTCCCTGCTGGACAAGCAGGAACTCTTGGTGTCTTTGTCACCACTTGGAGCTTGGCTTCTTCCCTGGTACCCACCACCTTTCTTACCACTGAACTCAGAATCAACTTTTCTCAACACTGTCACTAATTTTTCTGTACCTATTATTGGTCCTATGGTTTCATTAAAACTATAAATTTTTTCTAGATTGTAATTCTGTTTATTTATGTGTATCTATGTATGTGAACTTATGTGTACCTGTGTAGTAATGCCTCTGGAGGCCAGAAGAGGGCGTTGCATCTCTTTGAGATGGAGTTGCATCTCTTTGCAGGTCTCCTGATATGGATGTTGGGGACCCGAACTCTAGTCCTTAGCATAAATAAAACAAAAAGTACTCAATAGCACAAAGTATTTTGGGAGCTGAATTCCAATGGTCACTGAACAGAACAGTTTAAAGTTTTAAAGAGAAAATCTTTGACCCAAATAAAGAGGTTGTTACAATCCTTTGAAATTCCCATGGTTGGTTGGCAGTCAAATGAAGATTAGTGGCACCCCATATCCTTCAGTTACCTCACGTTGTTGAGCTCATAATGTCCCTAATGTCCATCACTCCTGGCTCAAACTTTTCCTTTTTGTCTCTCTGTTAAAGTCAAACATTATCACAATTAATATTTAAAAAGGGAATTTTTACTGGGAATCAATGAGACAGTTTGGCATTGACCTTCATTTTCTTTGGAAGATGTTTATTTTTCTTGTCAGCTGCAGGGGAAGAAACGTGCTGTGAAAACCTATAGACCCCAGCTGTCAAGAGCATTTGTCTGGGATTATTTTGATGGTATGCTGGTGATTTTACCAAAGGCATGTCCTGCAAGTGAAGCTGTAGACACAGGGGCCGCATCTTCCTCTGTGTGTGTGTGTGTGTGTGTGTGTGTGTGTGTGTATAGAGTAGTCAAAATGAGGAGAATACTAAAAAATGAGTAAAAGATAATAAAAATTCACGTACAGATTTTCATTAAGACAAATGCTCACGGAAGGTGTTGATGGCCCATCTGGCCTTGCTACTTCTGGGCTTGTCAGCGTGTCAGGAGAAGGCATTATCCTTACATCAGAAATACCATCTGCAGTGACAACATGCAGTGAGACCAGGGACCCATGCCCTTATGCAGGTGTCAGGCCATTAAGCAAACATCTCATCCTCAAGGCCAGGCTGTAGAGCACAAGGTTGTCTGAGTCCTGCAAACTGACCGCAAACAGAGTGATTTGCATCCCACGAGGAAGGTTCTATACTACGAAATGTCTAACAGAGAGTTTAGTGGAATCACATCAAAACAATTCATGGGTGGATAGGTTGGTTGCAACTGGATTCTTTGGAGAACACCATCTTTCCTTTCAGACGTATCACCATCTTTTTGTTAATGTTGGGGAGAGAAGAGTTTTGGCAAACTTCTGGTATTAGTGACTTTTGAAAATGTCCCTGGCCCAGTCGCTTTTACTCAGGGTTTTAGACATTTAGGTGTTCAGTGTAGGAATTTACCCCTGAAGCTGTTAGAGAGCTTTTCAAATGGATTTGAGAAGATGTGAATGAAGAGATTTGCCAGGCAGAAAGAACTATGACAATATCTCTGTGTGTACATACATGTGCATGCAAATTATATGGTTATGAGTTAGGCCTGGCTGTCAAATTCAAGAGATGGATGGCTGGGAATGGGGCTCAGAGTTCATCTTTTTCACTGATTTGGGCTAAATGGAAAAGTATAGAGCTCATGATTTTGTAGATTACAGGTAAGTCCTCTTCAATTTTCTAAGTAATTGAACAATATGAGGGTAAATTAAAATAATACCATGTTTCTCTTGTTGTCTTTAAATGTCTCCCTTTTTTTTTCCAGTTCACTATAAACATTTAAATATCTAACCATAAAGAAAGACAAAGGGAGGTCATATTTTAAGAGGGAGCAGTGGACAGGAGTGTTTGGATCTATTTCACAGGGTGATATTTATTTACTTCTGGACACTTAGCCAACCATGTTAACCCTTTAGATGCTGAGAAGATATGCCACATGATGTCTGTTATTTGCCCCATGTTTTTCTATTCTCCTGTCACTGTAGGTGTTAACCACACTTTGTTTTACAAAACCAAAGGGTTTTGAGCCTCTGGGGGACAGTTCTAACCCTTGTCCTGGGCTTCCTCCACCCGCTTCCTTCTGTTAGATCAGTGTACGGATGACACTGTAACTAAGGACAGCCTGTCATAGACCATGCTGAAGGGATTCCAAAATAAAAATCGTCATCCAAGAAGTGTAGCTGATGGGCTGCAACAACCATTGAAGGGAGTAACTGCAATTCAGATAAAGGGTGGGGTTGGCATAGGATGTTCCATCAGCTCCTTCTGGGAGTGGCTCTTCATGCCATTTTGTGTGCACCATCTGGGATGTGTCTGAGCCACTGGAAGACTGAGGTGCCTTTTCAGTGCATGGGAAATAAATATGGACAACTATTGGCTCCCTGAAGGCAAGTTTCTAGATTCTTAAGAAAAGTAGCCTTCGTATATCTTGTTTTGTAGCCATGTTCCTGGTGAATGAGAAAAGGAGCCTGCTAGAATTTGACTGAGCACACACACACACACACCAAACAAGAGAGACAAGGTGGAGGAGCCCGTTGGGAAGATCCATGATAGGCCCCTTACACACACACACAGCAAACAAGAGAGACAAGGTGGAGGAGCCCTTTGGGAAGATCCATGATAGGCCCCCTTACACACACACACACACACCAAACAAGAGAGAGAGACAAGGTGGAGGAGCCCTTTGGGAAGATCCATGATAGGCCTCCCTTGTCTCTCTTCAGGTTACTTTTCCTCAAGTAGTTTAGGTTTTAGAATCATAACCATCATGCCATGGGGTGACCGGCAAGGGAAGTTCTTAGCTAATTCCTGTGGTGCTTGTCATGATCAGTGTGGGTTGGTAAGACACTGCTTTCAGTACTGCCAAAGAAGGGGAGAGAATGGGGCAAAGGCTAGAAAAAGTATGTCTGAAAGTCATGTTTGCAACGCATGGTTAGGAAAGGAAGTATCTTAAAGGGTGCCACCCAGGAGAGAAGAGCTACAGGGAATTATTGACTTCTGGGAGCGGGAGGGTCAGTCTTCTTTAAGGATGAGTTCTCTAATTGGATGTTCAATACCAAGTGGTTAGCTTTAAAAACATACAGGCAAACAACGCTAAACAGACTAGGCTAACGTTTATATATTTATTTGTGTGTGTGTGTGTATATATATATATATATATACATATATATATATATATGTATATATATATGTATATATATATATATATATAAAGGAAAGGTAGGTATGAATTTGAGAGGGATCAGAGGACCGTGGGGGCAATAGATGTAGGAGACATTGGAGGGAGGTAGAAATAATATAATTGCATTTTAATTAAAAATAAAATCAATTAAAATACAGTAAGATAAGTGAAAAACAAGATATGGGGAGATGACTCAGTGGTTAAGAACGCTTGATGCTCCTTTGTTCCTTTCTCTAGCTCCTCCATTGGGGAGCTCAGTCCAATGGTTGGCTGTGAGCCTCCACCTCTGTATTTGTCAGGCATTGGCAGAGCCTCTCAGGAGACAGCTGTATCAGGTTCCTGTCAGCAAGAACTTGTTGGCATCCTTGCAGCCCCATAGGAGGAACAACAATATGAACCAACCAGTACCCCCAGAGTTCCCAGGGGCTAAACCAATAACCAAAGAGTACACATGGAGGGACTCATGGCTCCAGCTGCATATGTAGCAGAGGATGGCCTTGTTGGTCCTGAGAAGGCTCTATGCTCCAGTGTAGGGGAATGCCAGGACAGGGAAGTGGGAGTGGGTAAGTGGATAGGTTGGTGAGCAGGGGGAGGGGTGATGGGATAAAGGGTCTTTGGAGGGGAAACCAGGAAAGGGGATAAGATTTGAAATGTGAATAAAGAAATAAAGAAAATATCTTTAAAAAAAAGAAAGAAAGAGAGAGAGAGAGAATGCTTGATGTTCTTCCAGAGTACCTGAGTTTGGTCTCCAGACACGTCAGGAAGCTGACAACCTACTTGTAACTCCAGCTCCAGTGCCTTTTTCTGACCTCCACAAATACACCAACACATGTGGCACGCGTACACACACACACACACACACACACACACACACACACACAAGTGAGAGAGAGAGAGAGAGAGAGAGAGAGAGAGAGAGAGAGAGAGAGAGAAGCAGACACATACAAATAAAATACAAATGAAAATCTTAAAAATAACAAGAAAAGGCACCACATAGGCCCGCCTAGCTGTCTAAAGCAGGTGAAATCTTGATTTACAGGTATCATGAATAGATGCTTCAAAACGTACTCATCTGGGGTTGAAAAGCTGCTCCAGTAGGTAAAATCACTTGATGCACAAGCGTGAGGATCAGAGGTAGGATAACAGCTCTGATGTGAAAATCCCTTGGAGGGAAGAGATAGACGAATCACCTGGGTTTTCTGGCTGCAACCTGGCTCTAGGTTCCACGAGAGACTCAGTCTCAGAAGAGTAAGGAGGAGAATAGGATACTCAATATCTTACTCTTCTAGTCTCTGCATGCGCTCACAGGCATGTACATACCTAATATAGTGCAACACATTCTATCTATGCACACACACACACACACACACACACGTACTCACATGCACACAAACGCACACACACACGCACATGCACATACACGCACACACACGTGCGCACACACACACATGCACACAGAGGTCCGAAGAGGGCACCAGATGCACTGGAACTAGAGTTACAGGAGGTCTTGATAAGGGTACTAGGAACTCAGCCTAGGTCTGCTGGCAGAGGAATCAGTACTCTTAACCTCTCTGAGCTGTCTCTCCACCTTCTAAATCTATTTTAAAGCTGCCATGTTGTATTTTTTCGGTACCAAGAACTGTCTCTTCATCTCTTTGTTGTGGCCATTGTTTACTGCAGTGAAGGTGCCTTCCAGTTCGTGTCCTTGTATAGTTCTGGGCTTGTCTTTTCGTTTCTTTTTTTGTTCTATTCCTTTTTTTCCTTCCTTAACAAATAACAAATTGCCCATTTCAATATTTGCAGTGTTCTCCTATATTTTCTTCTAGGAGTATCCTCTCATACTTAAGCATCTGATCGACTTGGACTTGAGTTTTATGACTGGTAAGAAATGGAGTTTGGCCTTAGTCATCTGCACAGGGGTCCTACTTCCCCTGGTACCACTTAGTGAACGAAGTCTGCTTTTCCTCTGCCTCATGTTCTAACCACACTTGTCAAAAGGCTTTTAGAGTCTCCATTCTGTTTCATGGGTTTACACCAATCCCTTGCTATGATAAGTAGTGATATTTTTGGGTTTTATTTGTGGTTGGGCAGCACGCTGCTGCTCTACTCTTGTTGCTCGAGGTGGCTTTGGACGTTTTCCTGAGTTCGTGTTCCTCTCCCTATGAATGTTAGTTTTGTTTGTTTGTTTTTCCAGATCATGTCATTTGTAGGCTTGAATAAATAGTTCAGTGGTTCGGAGTACTTGCAGAGTCCCTGTATTTGATTCCTAGAAAACATAGTAGGTGGACCACAATTGTCTGTAACTCCAGCTCCTAGGATTTGAAAACACCCTCTTCTGGCCCACTTGGGTACCTAAACATACATACATATATATATATATATATATATATATATATATATATATATATATATATATATATATATACATACACACATATATATATATATACACACACATAGGTGTGTATATGATACATATGATTTTATTTGTTGGGGAAAAAATGAAAGCAAATCATATCGACAACTATTTCAAACATACCATGATGAAAACTATAGAGTTACTAAGTGGCTTTATCCAGGAGTATCAATGACTCTCCTTTGGGGAAATGGAAAGCACAAACAAAATGAAAGGATGCAGTCATTCCTGAATTTTGGAAGGGCTGTAGATTTGGGAGTTGTAACTATGGTCCTTATCAAGTTACTACATGAGATACTTTGTAGTTATTGATCCAACACTAAAAGGAGCTGAGGATGCCTTGTGGCTTGGGGCTCAGGTGGATGAGAGATTATTTCTTTGACATTACCCAGAAGTTGATTGTAATATAGAAAGTTTATGTGACTTAATGTCACATGAGTGGCTTATGGGAAATCTAGTCTTCACACCTAGGCCATCTTGTGCCCTTCTGAGGAACCCTGAAATGGTGCTGTAATCTTCTTATTTATTCTCCGTGGATATTACATTTCATAAGAACATGGTGGGGTGGGTATTGGAAGCATTATGGCAGGTCTGAGGAGACTGGGATGCCAACACATGGCCTTTGTCATTGACAGTCTACTGTCCTTCTGATGTGTTAGAATGGCGGGTAGCGTCAGAACATACCACACACTAGGCCCAAACAGTTCCATGTGTAAGAGGTTTAATTGAGAGGGAGAGAAGGGGCAGTAGCGGAAAGAGAGGAGGGGGAGAGAGAGAGAGATGAAGGAATGTTCCCCGCATATATATGGGTTCTGACATAGTAGCTGCAGGTAAAGGTGGGAGGTGAGCCCAATGGATTCTGGGAATATGGTGGCTGTTGCCCTGGCAACAGGTCTGTGGACCCATCCATGCGTCGCCACAGGCTTTGGATGCCCTGATGTTAACACCTTCCACTTCAGGTCCTCTTAAGAACTTTAACATGCTATTTCTTTGAGTCATTACAACCTCTCCTTTTAGGAAGAATTAACCTCCTGTTTTATAGGTTAACAGAAACCTGAGCTCCCTCCCATCCTCCAGCTATATTACTTGTCTGAGGTCAGTGGTGAACATATATATGGTCAACAGAGATAAAAAGCTAGATCTGCTCATGTTTGAAGCTCCTGATCTTGAAACAAAATTATTTCCGAAGTCTTTCATGGGAAGGCAGAATAGCGATAGGTATGTTTGGTATTTATATGTCTGTGCATATGTGTACATGTGTACCCACGGACATGTAGTCAGATGATGATGTCCAGCGTCTTTCTTGACAGTTCTCCATTTTATTTTTTGAGGCAGTGTTGCCCCCCTGAAGCTGGAGCTCACTGATTTGGTTAGACTGGCTGGTCAACAAGCCTCAGAGACTCTCCTGTCTTCTGTCATCTACATTTGGGATTACAGGTGCATAGGCATCTGACTGTCATGTGTGTGCTGGGCATCCAACCGCAGTTCCTTACATTTCCATACCAAGTATTTACAAACTGAGCTATTTCCCAGGCTCTTTTTTGTATGTGTGTGTGTGTTTTCAAAGTGTCTGTTGATGTCTTGGAGAAAGATTCTTCAAGAATACATCTAAGAAATAGCAAACCACCTAACACATTCCACGCTGGGATTGTGTTGAGTTTGTTCTTACTGAGAACCGAGAACCTCAAGTCCTTACTTGCTGTATTTGTTGGGGTGGTCCTGGACTGCAAATTAATTCCTGCTTCCTGTGGTATAAGGAATGGAGGCAGCAGAAGGACTGTCAAGCTCTGGGTTGCTATGTAGTCTGCTCGTTTCCATCTCACATGTTGATTGATTATCATGCCTATCACATGCTGACATATTCTGCTTGCTGTGCTGATTATACATTGGGAGTGCTAATTCTTTTATTGGGTTAGAGTTTAAAGGTGCTCATCTATCAGCAGAGCGTCTCCCATGTCATGACATGCTTTTCCTCCCCTCACAGCTGTCATTTTTATATTGTTCTCAGAGGGCTTTCCTGTGATTTCTGGTCCTCGTTCAGTGGCAAAAATCTTGAAGGACTTTTCTTTTGTAGTGGGTGATTTTGTACGGTTTTTGGAGACACTCTGCTCTTTGAAGATATGCAGAATGTTGGCATTTCACAGGCTGACTGAAGTAGTAGAAATCACACTGTCCCCTGGTCTTTGATATTCACAACTGGATTGGAGCAGATCTCCAAGTCTTGGAATTTTCCCAAGCAGAGTCAACTTCCAAGGCCAACGAATGGGTGGGTGAAACTTGAATTTGCATATCAGTGTCATAGCTTCCCAGCTAACCATTCAGAAATGGAATCTGTGAAAAACAGCATGAAGAGCAGTGGTTTGATTAGATCTAACAATAGTAAGACCTGGCAATGTCCTGATGTTGTCAGTGTATCTATAGAATGTAGAAGCGGGCAGACATTTCCATACATGGCTCTGTGTGTGTGTGTGTGTGTTTCCTATCTTGATTTTTGAACTGGAATCATAAGTAGATATAATCTCAAATAAGTACTTTGAATAAGTACTTTGTAATTATTTGAGGTATTAAATAGCATGCTCCTCCTGAGAACACTGTTAACATATCAAAAATTATATTTAGTTGCCATTTTGTTTTAATTTATTTTTGGATGTTGTACTTAGAAGTTATTCAAAGTAGCAAAAACAAATGTTATGATAATACTAGACCTTTAAAGCTATTTTTGTGAAAGGGTATGATAATCAATGATGACTAGTGTTTGCTTTAAATTTTTATGACATTTGAACAAATCATCTTTATTTTCATTTGAGGGACTGGTTAGAGAAGTGTCTAAATTGGAAGAACCAGACTTCTAGGAGTAGGGGAGGCAGAGCTGCTGGAGGTTTCTATTGCTGTATAGGAGTTACTGCTGAATTTAATGGTCTTTGATAATTTGATTGTTGTAAGTGGTAAGAAGGAATGCGTACCCTGGGAATGACTTTGAAATAGAAATATGAGAAAGCATTATATCTAGATCTCAGCAAAGGGGTTTATTTCAAGGGGATACATAAATTCTCCAAGTCTTAGAGATGTTTATTTATTTATTTTCTTTTTCCATTTGTGAAATGGGAGTATTGCTTACTCTTTAGTAAGTTATTTTTTCCATCTGTGAAATGGGACTATTGCTTATTCTCCAGTAGGTTTAGGGGATAACAATAATGTCAAATGCACAGTGTCATGTCAGTTCATCATGTTGTCATTACTTAGTAAAAGTTATAACTTCCATGTCTCTGACTTGACCCCTGACAGTGCTACAGAATGAAATAAAATGCCATCTCTGCCCACCTGCAGTGGCTTTCCTGGAGTCTATTTGCACATGGTGTTGTGCTGACTTTTATAGTGAGGAGCCATGTTCTCATGGCTTTTTTTTTAGGAATTGACTCTCACAACCACATCAAGATTGATGGACTCCTAGAATATGGGTTGGAAGGGACCCTGGGGGCTCCCTGCGTTCAGTCATTTTGCAGGTGAGGAAGTTGTTTCCCAGAGAGATGAAAAGATGTGTGCAGACTTTCCCACTCAGTGAATGGCAGTGCAGTCAAAAGGGAGCTGCTTCCCAAAGCTTTGTCCGCTGTCTTGTTTTTGACCTTTATGGCTAGGAAATAGAATATCTTAAGGGCTGTTTGTCAGGATGAACTATTTCAAAATCGTCTTTCAAGGTCCATAGCCAATCAGAGAGGGCATCTAGGTGTACTTGTGAGGTATACGTAAGGAGAAGATGAGATGGAAGTATGGAAGTATGGCCGGGATGCTTAATGACTAAAGTCGGTCTTTCAACCTAACCCAGAAGCTCCAATTATGTGAAAAAGTGAAAAGTGGCTCACTTTCTTTTTTATTCTAATGCAAAGCATTTCACAGAAACTCTTCACTTACTGCGCTGGCTTCATTTTCACATACTTCTCTGATGTAGGCGATTTGGAATAATTTCTGAGCCATATCCTCACGCCTCTGTACAATTCTGAGATGGTTCAAGAACTCAGGAGGTAGCACAATGGGAATCTGATGGTAAAAGGGTAGTTTGGTACCCACATATTGGAGACTGCCTAGAGTTGGCATCCTACACAGCAAGTGCACAATCGTTGTTCTGATACAGCTAACTGGATGGAGTTACTGGCTCTGTGGCACCATTAGTTCTGTCCATACGGATCCAAAATGATCCAAGGAGCTAACGATAGTGGCTGAACCCTATTTTACAAAACCTAGAGTGACTTTCCCACCGAACAAACTATAAACTTACCTGACCAAAGCAAACAAATAAACAAGCACAATCTGAATAAGTCAAAGCCCCTAACTCGTTAGACAGCAGCACTCTCATGTAGTAGCCTCTGTTACTATAGCATAAAATTTATTATGGGGTCTATGTTCAGCCATGATACTCTTTATATATTAAGAATGAATTCAGACATCCTTGGCCCTGTGAAGGTTCTATGCCCCAGTGTAGAGGAATGCCAGGGCCAGGAAGCAGGAGAGGGTG
>NW_022196899.1:23656124-23669817 GCF_008632895.1 Mastomys coucha
GAGGGGAACCTGGAAATGGAGATATTGTAAATAAAGAAAACATCTAATTAAAAAAAAATGAAAAAAATTCTATTGGAATACCTTTGCCCAATACATCTGTGGTGTTAGGAAAGAGTGTGTATGTGTGCATTAATATTTGTGTATATAGCGTGTTTCTCTCTTTCTCTCTCTCTCTTTCTCTCTCTCTCTCTCTCTCTCTCTCTCTCTGTGTATGTGTGTGTGTGTGTGTGTGTGTGTGTGTGTGTGTAAGTTGGGGGCGAGGGGAATAGACAAGAAAATGATTTGACCCTATCATGTGGCAGAACAGGAGAACATTGGAGAAGTGACCGACAAGTGTTCACAAACCCTTATCTTCCCCAAAGAGAAGCCAGAATGGCCATGCCGCTATGATATGATTCTGAGTGTTCATTAAAAATTCATTCAAGGCTAAATCATATCGCTGAACAACGAGTAGGAAGCCCTGGGTCTGTGTGTCAAAGAGAGGAGCCATATCTGGCCCATTGCTTTATTTAGTGAGGTCTGAGTCAAACAGACAGGGGGAATGGGAGGTTTGCTTGGAGGCTTTTGTGAAGGCCTGGCCTTCTTCTGGGGGCTCGATTAGAATAATCAGAGGCCTTGGGAATTCACACGGTTTTGGTGGCGCTGTGATTCATCATCATCCATCATACTTGTGGCTGGGGAGCCAAATACCAGGCTGGCGGGGTGGCCAGAGCCCTTCTCTGCATGGGGCTCTCTGGTCTGCAGGGCAGGGCTCCAGGAAACCTGGCAGCCAAAGGGTAGAGGAGGCTGCAGAGGGACTAACTCAGGAATCAGCCTGCCTGGGGGTGACGGGTGTGGGGTGTGTATGGCTTCCTTCTCTAGTGGTCTCTGTAGGCAACAGTCCAGGGACAGAACTACCCTTTGAAAGAGTTTCAAGACTGTGTGCTTTGCATGCGCTCAGCTTGGTGCCCAGTTTGCTGCATTCGCTTCCAGTTTATTCCTAATTAATTTTGAGCTGGCTTATTTCTATTTGTTGGTGAACTTTAATAATGTTTGAGTTCTGGCTTTTTGGGCAGTTTGAGGTTTGGTCTTTTCTTCTCTTTGTACATTTCAAATTGTGCAAAGGACTAGCTTTGTCATTTCAATAAGGCAAGACCTGAGTGCCTTGGGGGTGTGCATTTGTGTGCCTATGTGTGTGTGTGCTTGTGTGTGTGTGTGTGTGTGTGTTTGTGTGTGTATGTAAGTTAGGCTTGGAGGCAACAAATAAAACCAATGTATATTTATTATTAGCAACTTATTTGACGTCTTTCTAAACCTAAGGAAAAAGATATGATTATCTTTATTCAGCGTTTCAAATTCCTGAGTTACGAAAGAGTCTAGGTCTGTCGAAAAGCACTTATTGACTTTGGAGCCAGTCTTCTAGAGTCCTTTGAAGACAAGGTCTCTCAGCACTGGCTGATTTGATCCCTCTGTTCCCAGGCAAAGAAATTTGGCAGCCAACTCTGTAAATTTTGATCCATCTTCCAACTTGAATTTTCTTAGGAAGCCAGGGGCAGCATCAAATCTGTCTGTATGTGTATCACAAGTATCTGTGTGTGAGTTGTATGATATTTATCAGTTAAAGAAACATACACAACATTGGCTTTTGTATGCTTTTGAGGGCAAATACAATAACTAAATACCAAAAGCCAAAGGAGTGAAGAGCATTTTAACCACTCAGGCTTATATGAATGACTATGGGCTCTCTGTCTTATTTTCATTTTGCTCTCAGTTTATTTTATTTACTATTTACCTTGGTGACTAGTCAGTGGTAAACATCCACTTGTCTTGAAAGGGCCTTATTATCAATCTTGTTTGGATGATAAAGAAAGTTCATAAACTTTATCAGTGCTTTGTAGTTAATTCCCTTACCTTTAAGATTCTTAAAACAAAACAAAACAAAACAAAACAAAAACAAAAAAAACTCAAAGCAGAATGCCTAGAAGTTTATCAAAATCAGAGAGGGTTTTCTTTGTGTATATATGAAAAAGTATGACTTATAAAAGAGAGAGCTGGAAACTATGTCCATACTCTGTGATGCTGTCCTGTTAGTATGTATTGTGCCAGCTTAAGTGACAAGACTGGGCCACTGTGTAAAAATGAACATAATTATAAATAATGTTAAACAGTAATACAGAAAGCCCAGTTATTACTATTTTCTCAAGCCTCACTCGGATCCACAATATTATCTAGTAGATCACTTTGAGGAAGGAGGCTCATGGCTGAAGGACTCGCTGGTGGTAGCTATGGAATGTGGAAGAGCCCCATGGGCTTCGGAGACTTGGGTTCTGGGGATGTCATTCTGTAAGATTTCCTGAATATTCACTTAATAAGTTGCTTGGATTACTTTAATAAATGACATTTATTGTTCTTGAAATATTTTTTCCTCAGAATGGCATCTTGAATTTAACTGCATGAAGTCTTATCAAATCCGTCCATATAAAAAGTCTCTCTCTAGGAATCCCACCTCACACACCATGGTGCTAAGAAGCATGTGTGTTTCCAAGCAATGTGTGCAAACACTACCTGAGCTAGGATAGGCAAAGTTGGTATGGAATAGGGGCGGCTAGTAAGGAAGGGTGTAGTGAAGTAAGCAGGGCCTTGAGGTACGAACTTTTTGTAAGTGTGCAGGCAGAATGGGGGAATGCTGGGAGATTTCCTTGTTGTCCTTGCCAGGAGACCTCCTTGTAAGGAGATTTCGCCCTCTGTTTTCAGACTGATTATTAGCCAGTTCTTCATGGCTTTTTTTTTTTTTTTTTTTTTTTTTTTTTTTTTTTTAAGCCATCAGGCATCTAGAGTTCTCCTATAGCCATTTAACTGCCCAGGACACCATCCTCAGTTTTGACTCATCGCCATTCGTCCACATGTACCTTGGTCACCCATCTATGTCCTGGTCCCTTGGAGTGGCCAACTTAGTTTACTAATGGTAATCATGTTATTCTATCACTGCATCCTCTGTGGAATCAGTCAATAGTGTACTGTGTGGTCTTTGCCTATCTCTCTATGAGGGTGTTAGTTTTTGAGACCAGGAACAGAGCCAGTCACTTGGATTTCCAGAGTACATACTCCATGCCTGTACAGCTCCCAGATCTTTAAATACATAGCTAGATCTTTGAATACATATTAAAAAGAGTAAGCGATTAATGGCCCAAAGTTTGAGAGATTGTTGTGCATCAGCCCAAAGAGCTGATGTTAAGTTGGACCACAGTAGTGGGTTGGTGAAGAATATTTAACTATTTGTTTGTATTTAAGCCTAGGAAGACCCAGCTTGAGGCAGATCCTTGGTTTACCACCTCCACAAGGGCTGAGGGGAGGGAGCATGTGTACATCACGTGATGTCTGGGGTTTGGCAGAGCAGAGACATCAGTGCTGATGGTGGCCAGATCCCAGCACTTAACAGCAGACCCCATAGGTTATTAAAGCCGAGACCCTATCTAGGGAGATTAGCTGCGGGAAGTGCTTTAACCACGGAGCAAACAGGCAGCCCCTTGATTAGTACCTCAGACATGCTATGGCCCTGTGGTGTTGTGTTTCCATCTGAACCATTACATGGATATTTGAGAACTGGAGCTTCAGTTCTAGCCCGACCTTGCGTTTGATTTTTGAATGCAAACATCAGCACTGAGTCTTTGCTTGCTTCTCTAGGACCGGGGGAATCCCAGCACAGAGCTTTGTGTCCCTGATTTTGGATATTTAAAAGAGAGGTTGAGAGTCAATCCATATGGTGTTTGTTTGGATGGGGAATCCTAAATGGCTTCTTATAGTAGGAGAGCACAGTAGCAAATATATCTTTACAGTAGTGTGTTTTAAATCAAAATTGCTCCTTATTTTCCCCTGTGTTTGAATGTGACATTCTTGATTACTCCAGACCCACCTGCCTAAGAACACAGGAATCGAAAACAGGAGTCACTCTCAAATTTCACCTCTATTTAATCCATCACAGAAACACACTGACTTTTCAGTGGAATGAATATATATACATATATATATATATATATATATATATATATATATATATATTCCACACAAAGACATTTAAACAAAGTGACACAGATCATCAGCAGATCAACCCAGAGTGACGGCTCATTCAAACAAATGTATGTTGAGAATTTCCACAGGGCAGCTCTCACGGCAGCCCAGCCAAATTTGTTTAGTATACATGAGTTAGCTGCATAAGGGCATTCTCTGTGCTGCGTGCCAGACGATGACTTTCCTAGGTAAACATCCATTTAGCAGCACATATCCATCCATGAAAGTGCTGGCAGGATTTTGATCTATTTTCTTGGACCCCAGAAATGATGATTTCATTCTGCTGGCAGCCAAGTACCAACCTACACGTGCACCATTTAGGCTTAAGAAGAAGAAGAAAAAAAAAAAGGATGGGGGTATACACTTATTTCAAAATGTAATATAACCATCCAAAAGGTAGGAGAGACTCTATAAAATTGACAGGCCATTTCACTTTTCTGACAAGCAATAAAGTAAGGATCATTAAAATGGATGTCAAATATAACAGGAAGAAAAAGGCCTTAGTTGTTCTTGGTATTTGAAGTAGAATGGGGAGTGTTTGTGTGGCTTCAGTTTAAACTCAGAGGCATTCCTTTGCTGGGTAGGGGGTTGGAGTTCTTTTGTTGAACTGGAATTTCAGAATCAGATCCCAACTAGTTAAGGACATTTGGATTCTTCAGAAAATAGACACTTTTATTACCTGCCCTACCCGTTCTTCTGAGAGAACAATTCACTTCTTTTCTTTCTTTCTTTCTTTTTTTTTAAATAGGTGTCACTTATGGAATAAAAGTCTCTATGGACCACAGCATTTAAGCCCAGGACCAAAGAGCATGACACTTATTTTAGGAAAGAGAAAGAACAGGGCAGATGGCTCAATGGTAAAATGCTACCAAGAGGACCTGAGTTCCCAGCACCCATATCAAGAACAGAAAAAAGTAGTTAGGTGTGGCAGCCTGGATCTGTAAGCCCAGCCCTGGGTGGGTGGAGACAGGCAAATCCTGCTGGCCTACTTGCCTTCCAGCTTAGCTAGAATTCCAGGCGCACTGAAAGACCTGGTCTAACAAGACACAGTAGAGAAGAACCTGAAGGTAGCCTCTGGGTCCACATGCACCTGCAAGTGAGCACACTTGCACACATATGCATACAGAAAAAAAAAACATTTTCCCCATGAAAAACAAAATGTCCGGGACAAAGCAAATTCCACCGACCCTCACTGACATTGTCAGCTCCAGCTTGTGCTGTATAGGGTCCAACTCACTAGTCTGGTTTGTTGCCTAAAAGTTTCTCTTTCTTAAGCTTTCCACAAAAGAACACTTAGTTTGGGGGGATATTTTCAAGTGGAAAGCTCAAAACTACCTTTTTTGTTTATTTGGTTTTTTTTTGTTTGTTTGTTTTTTTAAATTCACCCAAGCATAATTCTCTGAAATGAACAAGAAAGACCATTATTCATAAACTTTGAACTTTGAGGATGAAGCTGTGAGAGCCACTTGCCTGAACAAGGTTTTTGACCAGAGAATAGGTAGCAGGCTTAGCGGTAACAATGACTTTTGAAATCACTTATAAGATTCAGATGCCATACAAAGAATATTTCAAACATGAAACAGCTCCCAAGCAGCACTTTTTGAAAGGTAATTCTATTTAAATGTGTGCATTTACTGTGTTCCTAGCTCCAGATGGAGGATATGAAGGTACATGAGACAGAGCTAGCTTTTGCCCTTGGTAGCCAGGAATTAAAATATTAAGCTGAAAGGACAGACTCCACTCTGTGAGAGACCTTGGAACACTCAGCCCCAAGTGGGATATTTATATCCAAGCTCTCCTCAAGGTTCAGAGTAGAGGACAGAGACAGACTGTGAGATCCAGGGTTAGTGGATGGCTCCAAGGAAAAGATGTCCCCCAGACACAATAGGACTAATGTATAGTACTCAGAGACTGTGGTGGCATGCACATGGCCTGCACAGCTTCAAGTTAGAAAAGTCCTAGCATGGAGGAGAGGAAGTGGACACAAAGTCTCATCCCTCACCAAGCGATTTCCGATTGCTTGATAGCTGTTCAGAGAGGGAAGATCTCTAATGGAGTGACACTGGGTTTATCACCAACCACATGCAGGGACAGGCCTCAGGCTCATGCTCAGCCATAGTGGACCAACCCAAAGCAGTTTTTTTTGTTTTGTTGTTTTTTTAATTTTTGTTTTTTTTTTTTAAATCTCTTGTGAATATGTGTATAGTTTCTTTGTTATATTTTACTGCTTTTTGTCTTTTGTGGTGTTTCTCTAAAAATTTATTATTATTATTATTATTATTATTATTACTATTATTATTATTATTATTAATCAAGAGAAGAACATGAAATTGAGTGGACATGCATGTGGAAAGGATCCAGGAGGACTTTGGGGAGGGGAAAGAATGTGGTCAAAATATAATGTGCAAAAAAATTAAAAAAAAAGAAAAGTAGCTTTCTTTGAGAGCTCCAAGGCGAAATTCTAAAATGCTGCCTCTGTGAGAATTTCTTGCCTCACGATCTCATCCAGCCCCATATCTCACAGCACTCCACCTTCCTCTGAGCTTAGGGCTACCACAGGCATTCTGTCTAACCCTTTCTACCCTCCAGCTAGTACCATCAGGGAACAGGGACCCTTCTGACATATTTGCCCCACTTCCAGCTTGCAGAACCTCATCCGGCCTTTACTAAGAAGCCCTCTTACAGGGAACGAGGGAAGGGCATTCTAGATTTAAAGGCCATCGCAAAACAACACAGAGAAATCAGCATCTGCAGGAAGTTCAGGGACGTGTTCTTAACTCTTCTGGCTAGATTATAATGTGTGATAAAAGCCTAAGATGTATAGAGAGATTATGGCCACTTAGAAAAAAAAAATCTTAGGTTATGGGGAAGAAGTTTTTGAAAAGAATTGCAACTCTGACGCCTTTACAAATATGAGTGCTGGGGCTGGCGAGATGGCTCAGCGGGTAAGAGCACTGGCTGCTCTTCCGAAGGTCCTGAGTTCGGATCCCTCCAACCGCATGGTGGTTCACAACCACCCGTAATGAGATCGGACACCCTCTTTTGGTGCGTCTGAAGACAGCTACAGTAAATTACGCCAGAGTGAGAGGGGCCGGAGTGAGCGGGGCCCGGCAGAGGTCCTGAGTTCAACAGCAGCCACGCACATGATGGCTCACTGCCATTTGTACAGCTACAGTGTACTCATACACATAAAATAAATCTTAAAAAAAAAAACGCATAAATTGCATATCCCTATAATTTAAAAAAAAAAAATGAGTGCCATTTTTCAGGATGCAGAAGGAAGATTTTTTTTTAGCTGTCCAGTATAAGTTTTGCAGCATACACTCAGCCAGGAACAATTATTACAACATGAGGTGTGCTTCAGTGCCTTTGTCTAGACTTCTAAAGTATGATACATGCATATGAATGACTTCAAATCTTATTACTTCTATTATCTTATTATTGTATTTTTATTTTGGTTACTTTGTCTACCACAAAATGGGTGTGCATGGCATTATTTAAAAGTTTAGGGAAACATGGCCCAGTGGTGTGTAGAGACTTTTCATGACTTGTTGTCAACAGAATGAACTTGGCACAAGTGATGGTTTGCTGTAAACAAAAGACTTTGTTTAAATGTAATAATAATAATAATAAAAAAAAAAAAAACAAACCCGGGACAATAGACTGCCATGTTCCCACATGTATTTAAGTACTCCCACAATATAAATTTCACACAGTCCCATGAATACTATTTATCAAAGCGGCTAGCAGGTATTGGGGATGTACCAGGAGCTTTCAGGGTGTTGATTGATCACCCGTTTGAGCAGCTCACTAGGATTACACAGCCACTCCAAAACCAACAGCCTGGAAGAACATGATAGGCTTTGAACAATGGCTGGAATGTTGGGTTAGCAACTGCCCAAGGTCAGTAAATACATCAATTAATATTCATAAAACGTCTCAGAGGCTTGGCCTGTTAGAGTACAGACCTGCTCTGGACAATGCAATTCCTTCTTCCTCCTCGAAGGAGCACCGGCTTCTCGCACTGGCAGATCAGCACTGAGATGCTGAGCCCCGTACCTACTGAGCTCAAACCTCTTGGGAACGGTATCATGGCTGTGTTACAGACACACAAGCAGAGGAATAGATTTCCCTTCTCACTTCAGCCTTACCAATTGTGTTACGATTGCCATGGTGCCTTAAAAGGTCTTAAGGCTTTTGTTTTTGTTTGTTTGTTTGCTTTTCTTTGTTTTTATTAATACCTGCCAGGTGTTTTGAGGCACATGTTGTTTATGGAGAGATGGAATGGAATTCTTGTTTGAGAAACTGAACTGTGCTACCCAAAAGATAGGGAAAGTAACAAGTTCATACCTTGACATCTACTGTTTGCATGGCGGACTGAATTCGTGGAATAGATTTGCCTTGCTTATCATCACGTGTGCCTCACTGCTCCTTGGCCGGTGGTATCCTTTTCAAACAAGTACGCCTCTCCAGGTGTTCTAGCACAGTCTGCTTCTCACATCATCACCAAGATTCTGGCTATGTAGTGTTCTCAAATTACCTCATCTTTCTGCACCATGTCAATAACCATATTGATCTTTGTATTTCATTTCAATACGTGTCCATGTGAAGACATACCAACAGGGAGTGGTGGAGAATGAACCATTCACATAGCATTTCATCACCTTCTGTCATGGGAACACAGATAGATCTAAATGCCAGTGACCTTTGAGAGCTACCACTTAAGATTTAAAGATAGAGAGAAGTCTATAATAATAATGAGAATGACTTGTGGCACTTGTAGTTTATCTGAAAGCTTATGAGAATGGAAGATGTACAATTATTCTGATTCTTATGTCAACTTAGTGTCAGAAGTATTTTTAAAGCCCAGTGTTGATCTACAGGAAAGGACATGTGAACTGCATCTTAATTTAGAACATTCTAGTAGCCACACTAAAGAAGATAAATGAAAAAAGTAAGTGATTTTATTATGTTCTATTAAACCCACTATTTCCAAAATTGCATATGTTAGTAGGTATCAACAAATTATATCAATAAAAATTATCAACTAGGTATTTTACATTTTACTTTGATTAAGGTTTTTTTTAATCTGGAATATAATAAAAATTTAAACTCAGCACATCTTAGTTTGGAGTTGCTATACTTCAAGAGGTCACTTGTCACATGTGGCCAGTGGCTGCTCTGTTGGATAAAATCAGACAGATTATAGGACTTTTCTGAGGTCATAGAGTTTCCTAACTAGGTAGGATCACAGGGGCCTTTTGGCTTAAACAGGATCTGAGGTTTATAGACTATTTAAATTTATTATGATATTATAAGTTCAGAGTCTTGAACATGAAGACATGGATCTAAAGACAATTCTATTGTGTAAGATTTCTTTATTGCTAGTTCTAGCAATAGAATGCATATGGGGAGAGAGAGAGAAAGAGAGAGAGAGAGAGAGAGAGAGAGAGAGAGAGAGAGAGAGAGAGAGAAGAGAGAAGAGAGAAGAGAGAAGAGAGAAGAGAGAATGAGAACATATTTGAGAAAGGTTCTCACATACCCCAGTCTGATTGAAAACCTTGAGCTTCTGATCTTCCTGCCTCCACTCTGGGATTACACATGCTGGGTTTATCTACTGCTAGGGATAGACTTGAGGGCTTCCTACATGCTAGGGATATACTCAACCAATGGAGCTGCATCTCTAGTCCCAGATTTGTGTTTTTAAAACTACATTCCATGTGAACGTTGAATGCACTGCATGGTTTGATGAGAGCTGATCCAGATTCTATATTCCCTATGGCTCATTTCTGTGCTCTTCCTGAATTTATTCTTTCATCAAACAAATATTTATTGAGTATGCATTCTGTTTCAGATATCATTCTGGCAATGCAAAGGCATCAGTGAAGAAGGCAAAGTTCCCTCCCTTGTGAAAGTTGCAGTCCATTCCCTACAGGGCATAGCTGCTTCACAGTGGATGCTACGACAAATGCTGGTAGAATAAAATATACTAGCTATATTTAATATAGGTTTCCAAGTCTCTCTTTGAAGAAGACTGATAAAAATGATGGAAGAGATTACAGAATTGTGGGTCATCCATGAAACAACTTGTTTATTTTTATTTGTTTTTATAACCAATAGTTGAAAGGCTTACATTATAATGAGAGGATAGTACAAATTCTGAACTGATTGTACTTGGTGAAGTCTGTCTGTTTGTATCTCAAATATGAGGCAGAGAAAGAGCAGGACTGGGAATCTTTAAGATCAAGTACAAGATATGGAGTTAACGCTCACTTGCATCAGTAGGGTCCCATTGACATATTGTTACACATACTGCTGACAAATGTGCTTGACGCTCTGTGGACTTGAATGTTGAAGCTTCCCAGTGCTGGGAAGGAGACTGGTGCCACTTGGTGCATTTGATAGAACTGTCTTGCTTTAGCTAATACTTCTAAGTCAGTAAGATCACATGGAATTGTTTGCTTGGCTGAAAGCTTGGCTAGATCCTGGGCACTCAGCGGTGAGTCTGGCGCCCCAAATCTGTCCTCTGGGCCTTAGGAGTTTGTATGCTGACATCCCTCCTTCAGCCTCCTGAATTTGAGGTGTGTTGATGCTTTTGTGTGTGTGTGTGTGTGTGTGTGTGTGTGTGTGTGTGTGTGTGACTCATGAATATTTGTACATGATTTTGTTAGTGTAGTGAATTTTCCAGATTGTCTTGTGTGTGTCTGAATTTTCCTGTCTACAAGGCCGTTTCTCAGAAGGATTTATGATGTACTCATTTTCCACCTAGAAGAAGTCTGCTCAGCTGGTTTTCCTTCAGCCAAGACTTTTCATTTGACCCTTTAAGCTATCTAAACTTTGAAGAAAAATGCAGATGTGCCCTACCGTTTGAAATGGTGTAGAGATCCGGGAGGATTAATTTAAAAATTCATAAATCCTTTGTACTATGCAAATTAATGACCTCTGACCTTTGTTCCAGGTGACTTATTTTGACTTAGCTATGTCCAAATAAATGTGTTTATATAAGAGAGTTCAGTGCTACCCAAACCTGACATATTAAGCATCTCCTATGGCTCATAATGTGCACCAGGGATGAGGACCACCCTCTGTTTTCTCATTATGCCAAATAATAGAAAGTGGAAATCACGCTAATCCTTCCTTCTGAGTCTGCTGTACCTCTGCAAGTATGATAAACTCAATCCAATTAAAAGTCATTACCTCTCCCAGGCTCGGCCACAGTCTACAACCCTTTGTCTCACGGTCCTCCTGATTATCTGTCTTCTTCATAAATAGAACATTTAGCCATCTTTGGCTTTAGTTTTCCATTAATGAAAAGGAAGATCACTCATGGGTTGATGGGTACAATTCTTGTTTTTTCTACCTCTCCCTGGACATATTTTTTAGTAGAGGTTCCTAGATGTTCATTCTGCCTGGACATTCACCTTTTCTCTTTGGTGAGAGTGTAAATCCTTTCCAATCAGAAATTTCACTTGATTCTTCTTTGTGACCGCCCCCCCCCATCCAATTGGGCTTTTCATGGGCAAGGCTTGTTGACTGAATGACTGACATTTTGTTGCATATTGGATCTATGTTGGATCATAGGTACTAAGATTTAATAGTGATGACAAGTCTTTGAAAATGGAATGAAGGAGACCTTATGTAAGAGCAGTAAAAATGGGGTGAGCAGAATTGCTGTGTAATTCTGAATACAGGACTCACTCTCTTCATAGACTTCTATTACAAAGTTTCTCTCTCAAATAGTCTTATTCACCTAGATGTATATGGACTCATCCACAGTGTCTCAGTCAGCAGTGTCTTGGATGCTTTGATGAGAGCTCTCAACCTTGCCTGTCTTCCTAATACCTGGATTCTACAATGTTATGAAAAAGAGACATCTCTTCTGTGTATCCTCTCACTCATGCTGCCTCTCAGTTTTGAACTGTTGGCTTCAAAGGATCTTCCTGCCCTCTCTCGGATGCTGTGACATCCCTCCTCTGAGCACTTTTCTCTGGGCTCATCCTGTAGCAGTGCCACTCAAGTGAGTGTGCCATTTGAGAACCTGTTGGCACCATCATTTTCTGCTTTATTTGTAGCTTCAGCAAGAGTAAATAATTCCTATGTTCCTCTTCACATTATTATGAAGAACTTGGTGATATTCTGAGATGCACATTAGCAAAAATTGTTTCTACCAATAATTAAAACTAAGAGGCCTACTCTTAAACAAACCAAAGCAATAAACTGGTGCATACTGTTGTTCCTTAGAACCTAGGGGTTTGGGGGAATTGGTGAAGACTCTTGAAGACAAAGTCCCTTGATATTTTCCTCTAATGAAGTAACAGTACTTGTCTCTAACCTACACAAATGCTGCTGTAAACTTTAAGTCATTGCTATGTTACTTCCAATGGCTACTGCAATGTCAAAGCCATTTAGATACTTGTTGTCACACTGAATTGCTTAGGAACAATGACAGGAAGAGAAAGTGTGTGAGTTCAGTAGAGACATTGCCATATGTGTGAATATCTTCCATCTGTTGTTGGTTGGATCTCTGGATGTTTGTAGATACAAAAGGCCAATGCCATATGGTTCTCATCAGTCTAAGACTGGAGATGCCTAACTACACAGGGACTTAAGTGCAGTTCTTATTATATCTTTCATGATTCTGAACCTCAACTTAGTCATCTTCTGCTGCACTGTCGGATACCCCCTACCACCTCCTGTCTTTGCTGTTCAATGCTAAGCTACCAGACGGTGGAAGCTTTATTGTCTTTGGTTTCAGGTCTATCTCTATCAGCTTTGTGGTACGCTAGTCACAACATGTTACTGGGAAAGTATCTTCAGATGGGTATACAAATAAGCCCAAGTGGTGGCATCATTGGAGAGAGCGACAACCTCCACAGTTGTTCATCTGATCCCTCTTTGAATGCTAGGAAGGGATTTAAACATGGACCCCTTTGCATTCTTTCCCCAGAGTTTCAATGGGAACATGAAGTGGAAGCATTCATATAATACAGGCGATGACTACAACATCTGTTTAAACCTTTACTTTTCATAGTATGGAGCCCCACTAAAGATTTTGAAAGTCAAATGTATATTTATTCCACCGAGAAAACTTTATCAACCAGTGCAAAAGTTTACTGGCACTAGCTTGTGATATAATGGGCAGTTTAAATCCTGCTAACTGCAAATAATTTTTCAACAGTGTTTATGATTATGATAGAGTTTAGTGGGGCAGAAGAACAGATAGCATAAATATTTCAACATGAGCCTATTGTGCCAGCCATATAAATAAATTAGACCCAGTTTTTAAATAAATTTAGTCTTGCAAACATTCATAATCTTCTCTTGCTATAAACTATAGTAATTTATGCAGAAGACGCCCTGGATGCCTTTCATAAGAAGTCAGTTGTCTTTAGGAGGTACTGCCTGGTGCCCATCAACTGTCTCAGACTGTGTGACTCAACAAGGCAGGAAGGATACTGTACAGACCACCTAATGCTACTAGTTATTACACATGTTGATAATGACAATTCCCAGACTCCAGGCACAGTTTGGTAGTCTATGAAGTTGTCATATTATATCATTCCCTTAAATACCTAGCTTGTGTTACCACTTAACAATGTTGAAATTACCCCCTCTCCAATCATAAGTATATATATATATATATATA
>NW_022196899.1:23669827-23682085 GCF_008632895.1 Mastomys coucha
TATATATATATATATATATATGCACATGCGTATACATATACACAAACACATCTGTTCACATTTTTCTGAAAACAACTTTTCAAAGTATTTTCTGAAATTAAACAAAAAAGCCAAGTTTTCCTTTATGTTTTCAGCCATGTTCTATCCCCACAATTTTGAATGATTTCACATTTCATGTGATGGGGTGTTGGGAAACTCAATCTGGAGCCCTTTAGAGGGTAGAATAGGGCAGCAGATTGCACTCCTTGGCAACATCTAGACTTTTTTACAGCAAAGATATGATATTTGCAATGGAGCAGAGTTTGAGCTGAAAGCGGCTAACTGGAAGGGGACTTCCTCATCATGTTATCTCAGGACACAAATCACTGCTATTCTTTCATTAACAATCCTGTGATAACAAGGATCACTTCTCATAAAACAACAACAACAACAACAACTACCCTAAGTTTGAGAGTTTAAGGAAATTTCGTTCTTTGGGGTACTATCTGCTTCCTTTCCATCTTTGAGTGTGGCTCTGTGGATGTTTAATTGCCCGCTTGCATTCCTCTTTCTCTGCAAGCCACAACTCCCTCTTCTGCCAGACATGCATAATTATTTTCTTTTCTTTATTCAGGACTCCTGGCTGGAAGAGAGTTCTTCTGTTTCTTAGCAGTAGGGAAGGTCTCCATGAGCTCTACTGTGGAATGGACCTGAGCTCACACAAGCTCCTTACTCATATCTCAGACAGTCCAGTCTGGCTTATGCCCGAAGTGAGGGCTCTCAAATTCCTTTACTTCCTGATCTCCATCTTCCGGGAATGTTTTGCCTCTCCTCTTCCAGGAACAGTTTGACTCTCTCCTCTCAGTATATACTATTTTTCAATGTCCTTGCTAGGGAAGGCATAGCTGGACTTTTCCCCTTCAGTTTTAGCTCCCCTTCTGAGACAAGGAGGAGCTTCTGGCAAGAGCCACCCCGTGAAGCACATCCGCGGTCAAGGAGACCAGTCGTCCCCCCATTAGTGACAGCACGTTAATGCTCCAGCATGTCTCAGCCACCTTTAAACGGTCTCGTGGTAGGGAAGGAAATCAGATCACTTCTTAGCATGCTTTCCTCTGAAGCCGCCGTCAACAACGTAAACAAATTAGCCATACTAAACCACACGTTCTGCCCACACAGAAACCACAGCCCTCACCAGAGGGCAGTGTACTTAATGTGAGAATAACAGCCCAGCTTTATAAACCTCCACTGGGAATAACTTCCATTTGCACCGGTTAGAGCAGGGCTGGGGAACCAGAGCATCCTCTCGCCTAGGTTACAGGGTGTGGGAGATCCAATGGATTCTCAGTGTCTTTCCAGGAAATACATGTTCTAAGCTTTTGGCATGCCCAGTTTGGCCATTCTCCAGTTTTCATTATGGGGATCTTATATGGCTTCGGTGGAACGGACCTGGGCATAAACTGGCCCAACTCTCTAGCTCTTGCTCTCAGGTGGCTCCAGGGTTCAGAGGTGTTACCAGGTGGAAACCTCTATGCAACTGCCTTTTTCACGGCTGCTTTCCCAAGCTTTATGATCCTCCGTCTTGACCCCTGGGGAGTTGTGAAATATTCTCTATACCTTCCTCCTGCTGATATACTTCCTTTCTTGACAATGGCTAGTCCTTAACCATCGAGTCCAGCCCTAAACCAATGTGTTCCGTCATCAGTAAATTCCTGCCTGTGATAGTGTTTTCTTAAATACCTGTTTAAACAGTGATTTAGATAAGAGTGTCCCATTTGTGTGCAGCAGGAAATGCCTGCCTTCTTTTAGATATGCTGGCAAATAATTGCTGTAGATAGGGCCTGAATGCTGAAAGGCTGGACTCTGCTCATTGCAGATGCCTGAGAAGTAACCTGCCTGTGAGCTGTGATGTAAATATGGGGCATTTCTATTTTACTTTAAATGGATCTGAAGCAGAGTCACTTTGGGGATATAAAAGGCTTATGAAAAAAGCCAGTAGGTCAGAGGTTGCCAAAAATCTCTTAAAAATTTGGATTGCTAAAAGAGGGTTCAGGTAAATGCTCTATTGTGAAAGGAACACTGGCATGTAAGGTGTCTGGTCCTACCAGGTCTTCCAGTATGAATTGGTGACTAGGCTCCCTAACAACAAAATCTACCAAGCATTAACCAGGTCATGCTTTCCCTCTGGGCCTTACCCACAGAATGTTAGCGTCTCTAGTTTGTTTTCTTGGATTCTGTGAATAGATGCCTAAAGGCTCTACTCCTTGTACCTCAACTATGAATTTTCTAGCAATTCCTTTCCATCACCATTTGAGAGAAGCTTAGCAAGGCCTCTACCATAATATAAGAAATATATGTGTATATGTTTGTATGTATATTTGTAAGCCCCCCTCTCATAGGTGTTCTCAATAACTGTAGTACTCTCTTGGCCCTGCCTGTTGCTGCCGCTCCCAAACCTCTCTCATTCTGGATCTTTCTGACAGCAGACTAATGGAGTACTTTTAATGAATACCGTAGGGTGGCAAGGCCCTGAGGGAAGAAATGGAATAGGTCAGAACAAGGAAGCTAAGCTGAAACACTGAGAGTCAAAGGAGCCTGAAAGACCATTAGGAATATTCCACAGGCCAAGCCATATTGGCAGGCTATGGCACAGATCCGCCAGAGAGACTCAGATGGCACAAACATGGACCAGAGTTGAAACATGAAGAGTGTTTCCCTTTCACCCTTTCCTGGGATCATGGTGTTTTAAAGACTGTCCATCGGTGACCTCTTTAAGACAAAGACCTCTAGGATAATGACCTCTTTAAGACAAAGACCTCTAGGATAATGACCTCTTTAAGACAGAGGCCTCTAGGATAATGACCTCTAGAGGACAGACCTCTGTTTCTGAATCTGTGCAGCTAGATTCCTATAGAATTCTTAACAGCCTGTTTGTCAACTCCATGGACATCTACTTTCCTCATTTTAATAGTATCCCTTCCTCATTTTATTGGGAATGTTAAATTTCATTTTCATGGGGACATCTGCAGAGAGTATTTCAATGGCCAGTTCATCGCTCCATTTGTGCATCTGGTGTTTCTTGGGCTTCCCCCTTGCCCCACATGTTCAGTGGCTCTGTTGCTGGTGGAGAAGAGCTGGCCCCTGAGGTCCTTTGCTTTCTCATAAACACGCCTCTGTCACCACTCAGGAACTGTCCTGAGGAGGGAAGAAGAGCATGTCCTGTTTTAATTTGGAAAGGAAACTGAAGTCTTCCCCCTCCCTTCCCTGGCCACTGGTAAGCACGCACAGACTCATAGACTCATGGCTATATGCTCACGTCCTCCCTGGAGGTCCCTGATGGGCCTGAGGTTTGGCTGAGCCTCCCTCTCCTGACGTTGGGCACACATCATCTGCATTCAGCCACGTGTAATCCTTCCTGTCTGCCTGTGAGTTGGGCAGAAAGTACTGGTGCTCGGGCCCACCCTCTTCTTTAGTAGCAATTAACCTTTACTACAGAGCTTCCTTTGAAGTTTGCTCGTGTTTTTATTACAAGACTGCAATGAGAAACATAATGGGGGGAAATGTCTAAATTTTTGAGTTACCTAATCTGTTCAATTCCCTAGCTGTGCTCCTCTTGGCAGCTGTTTTACACAGCTATGATCTCAACCAGTCTGCCTGAGATCCCAAATCATGTTTCTGTCTCAGCCTATTTTTAAGATTAGGGAGCTGCTAAGCACAGCGCATGCACACACACACACACACACACACACACACACACACACACACACCACTCATTGCTAGCAAATGTACACGTATGTGCATATTGTGGGCAAGTTTGTACAGCCAAGTCAACATAGTTTCATGGTTATAGCTAAAGTCGAGCTCCGTGCTTTAAACATTAGCATTGATATTGCATTAGTCACTGAACACTTTCTATCAATGAACTGACTCTGGGAGCAGAGAGGAAAACATTTCCGCTACCAACAGGAAGGACAACATGGAGTGATAAGCATTTTGGTGGCCATTGAACACTATTAATGGGTGAAGCTCAGGAGCTTGAATGGCATCTGCCCAGAAGATTTTCAGTTAAACTAAGCAGAGAAGCCAAAAGAAACAACTGGCGAGTTATATAAATCCCACAAAAAGAGAAAGCATCTCAGGCCAGCCTTGCAAATAAGGGCCAAAGAATTATGAGTAAAATGGCATTTTTTTTCCTAGCCCGCCGTTCACAGGAGCTCAAATAAATGAAATCATTTTTCCTCTGCTTTTCACTGAGTAGTAAATCACTGGTAATCCAAGGCTGGAAGAAAGGCAACTAAGAAACTCAATGAAAATAAGGGAGAGTGCCTCACCCCCATCAGAATAGGTGAGGACTTTCCAAGAAAATGTAAAAAACCACAGGGACAACATGAACTTAGTTCTACTAATGATAAAAGGTTCTATGACTGGATCAAATAGAAAGCTATAGAGAACACGATTAAGAGTTTATCCAAGGGCTAATTTGTCATTAATCACACAGAGTTGAGGCCCATTTAAAAAAATATGAGAGAAAGCTATGCACAATTTGTAATGGAGGACTTACGAGTCACTGATAAAATATTTAGTCTTAGTAATCACTAAGGTATAGATTAAGGAAAAAACTTATAAATAGTTTTTTCCTACTGATAAAAATGAAAAGCAGCACACATTGGTAGCTGTGAATAGGGCTGGTAGGAGTATAAATTGGTAAATGTATTTGGAAAAGAGACTGCCAATACTTACTAGCTGCTTAATAGGGATCACATCTAAGAAAATTGAAATGGATAAATACAACATTTGTATAGAGGGCATTTATTTTACTGGCATTTTGGGTTCAAAAAAACCCTTAAAACAACATGAGTACTATAGACACACTGGATCCTTGTAATGGTAGAACATGCAGCAATTGCACGTATGTTTAGAAAAGAGGAGAAGAGAAAAGTATTCACAACACACTGTCAAATGAAAAGGCCAAATAACAGACTGTTTATACAGGAGGCATATTTTTGATGACCCAAACTTCTAGACACATATTTAAAGAAACTAAAAGGCAAGTGGACTATGTGAGAAAGCAAAGATTGGGTTTGAACAGTTGCTAATTGTAGAGATTCTGTTCTGTAGCTTTTACTACCAGAGTCTACATTTGAAAAATGAAAAATTATTTTTCACATCACTTTTTCCTCACTGGATTGCAGTGAGTGTATAGATACAGTAATGGATACTGTTATCATTGGTATTAAGTTTTTGATTTACCCTTTAGATTCTGATATCTTCTAAACAAAACTCTTCCAAACCGCAAACCTGGGTAGTTATTCAGACAGCCAGAGAAATAAATAGAATCTAATTGAACTGTGGGCTGTTGCTTGGTCTCTAGGGATATTAGAATGCTTAAGATTTGGACCAGAGCGGTTGATTTTCAATACGATCTCCCAAGCCATTTGCCTCAAACCCAACAATAAGCTCTTCTCTCTGTCCTCACTGAGTTAATGACACAACCAAAGGATACATGAAGCAAATTACAGTTGAAGGCAGTGCAGCTCCAAGAAGTTACAAGGGTTATTTATCTTTATGGGCCCACTGATGTATGCCACACGCCCTACCTGATACTGTCTTATTGTAAATGTGCCCAATCTGTCAGAGCAATATCCAGGAAATCTTTAATTGACTACAGCTATAGCTCAGAGAATAGTTCTACCAATTTCCCCCCAATAACAGAGATTTAATGGAGATGGAATAATGGAGGTTGTTTTTCATTTACATGGAATGATGTCTTAGCAGCTTTTTGGAGAGTTATTGAGTAATGTCCACAGAGGTGTCAGTTTATTCTCGATTATGCAAATATTCAATATGGTGTGATAAACTGCATCCATGCTGAAAAGTTAATAAATGCTAGATTGTGTTGAAATGTGATTGTATGGTTTGGTAGGTAAAAGTCAGCAGTTTTCTATTTTCATTCTTGTCATCCCAGCTCTTTTTATATTTAATTCAGATGATACTAGCTAGATGGTGGTTCAAAGACAAATGGCCTGGGCTTTCATCTGTGTTGAAGCCTGCAGGTGGATGACTAGAACTGCATCTTTTACCTATACTTGCTTGATTGCTTAAGTTGTTCTTCAGGGCTAATTGGACTATTTTTTTTTTTTCATTTTTAGCAGGATTATATTTTGGCTTTAAATTCAAATTCTCCTCAGCAGCAAGCAGGACACACATATCTTGCTGGAGCTGGATTCTCTGCATACTCATTTAGACTCTGAACTGAGAGAGTTTGTGGTGACAAGGAGCCCATAGGATTTACTGTGACCGTGGGAGGACTCATTTATGAATTGTCTCAATCTTTTTCTAGGATTTGAGATCCTTTTGTTGGACCTGATACTGTGACTGGTTCAACTCATGGGAGAAATAGAGAAAATTTTACTGGTCTTTCAGAAAGAATTAATGGAAAAATACTGTTCTATTTATTTAGGTGCCTTTTTATTTACAATTTCTTAGGTGGGGAAGTTTATAAATTCCATGATTTCATTCAATTTGTATCATTCCTCAAAGAAAATAAAATCCTGGCAATGAGCAATGACTCCCTTTGAGGATGTACAGTATGATGTTCCGCTGTGACGTTCCTTTTATGGGAGGTGAATGGTACAATTCTAGAGAGATGCCATTGATTTTAAGTTAACTTGTTTGTTTGCTTGTTTGTTTACTTTTGGAGACATGGTGACACTATACAGCCTAAGTCTGTTTCAAACTACTGAGCTTACAGAGTCTTCCCGCCTCTAGTCCCCCAAAGAGCTGCCGCCATAGGAGTGCTACCATGTCTGCCTTGGAAATGGCTTCTATATAGTTTATCCCATACCCAAACTAGTCATGAGTATTTTAATGAAGTATAAAATCAATTGGAATTTTCAAGTGCAATTAGGATGTTATTAAAATAGTTATTTTGGTACTAGATATGAATGAAAAGTCCAATAATCTACTGTGTTCCACCACATTGTTTCTTAAAGGTAGTTGTCTGGATCAAAATAATTTACAGTTTTCAGTGGGATAATATTGGTTTGGTGTAATGATTCAATAAAATTATATGCATGGTTAATTATCTACTTAAACAAGTATTCATTAAAACTCACTGTGTGCAGATCACTTGGAGAATTCCTATGAAGTGGGAATTCTTCACCTAGCTCGTCAAGGGTCTATTTCCTTGTTGGAGATAAAATATTAAAGTCCTAAGTGGCAATGCGTGTGGTTTGATTGCAGAACAGAGAGGTAAAATTCTGTAAGCTTAAAGAGGAAAGAGATATTTGTATAGACGAAGATGAGAATGGGATATGTTGGAACTCAACTTGGAACTTGACCTGGAAGAAAGATTGGGAATTGGTTAGACTAGAGGGTAGAGATGGAGAGCCAGGATAAAAGAACTATGTGCCAGGTTTAGGAGGCAAAGATCAGTATTCAGCTCAAGCATTCCTGTTGAGAAATATTGAAAATCAGAAGGAATGACTTCAAAAAGAGAGATCTTTTTCCAAGCCAAAGCATTTCTTTTTGTTTTCTTGTTTTTTTTATTTTTATTTTTTATTTTTTATTTTTAGACAGGGTTTCTCTGTGTAGCCCTGGCTGTCCTGTAACTCACTCTGTAGAACAGGCTGGCCTCAGAAATTTGCCTGTCTCTGCCTCCCAAGTTCTGGGATTAAAGGCATATGCCACCACTGCCTGGCAAGCTGAAACATTTCTACTTTAGCTTTAGAGACTGGGAGCATTGGAGTCTGTTGAGCAGGATGGAGGATGTGCTGGGAAGATGAATTCAGTATTTAGGTCTCAAGTCAAGACACTGGCAGTCTGGAGACTAGTTAAGAGCAAGCATTGCTAGAAATTTTAGGTGATAAATGTGAATTGAAAGAATCAGATGAAAGGAATGAATTTTGTAGAAGAATAGATTATAAGGAAAGAAGAGCAAACCTCTGTGTGACTTTGAAGCATCTAATGTGACTAGTTAGGGAAAAGCTAACATTCCTAATTGAACTGAGGAAATGGACAAGGTACCTGGCTGGAGGGCAGGTGACAATGGTCACAATTTTGGACACACTGAACTTGCACGGTAATGAATCCATATGCTGAGAACTAGGTACCCAGTGCAAGCTTGAAGCCTGAAGGTCTGTCACATGCTTAGTTTAAATGACATATTTTCAATGTTTGAATCACAATCTATTCCTTTGTTAAATAGAACTTTGCATGGATTATCACTTTTAATTGTATGCTATTATATGTAACCATAAGAAGCAGGGTCCAGTACTCACTGGACAGTTGCTCGTGAGTGGTGGTGTGAATTTCTATAATGAGTAAGGGAAGAAATTGGGGGTAGAAGGTATGTCTTCTACCTTGTAGCCCAATAACCCATCTTAGAAGGCTTTAATAAAACACACAGTTGCAGGTTTGGTGGAGACTAAAGGTCACTAATCTGAAACTGGATTTCTTCCATATCATGAATAACTCATGCTTACCCAGGCTGTGCTAGAAATGCTATGGCAACAATCATAAGCCATCCAGTTTACCTTCTGGTGGTTCTGACCAGAATCAGCTGCCTTATCATCCCAGTCCTTCTTCCTTATTATGTCCTTGAAGTCCTTATGAGTCAAACCAGTGTGGGATGACTTTCGGTTGAGACCTCTAACAGAGAGAAACATGCCTAAAGTGCTTAAAGCCAAGTGAAATTCCCTCCAGCTGGTAGAAATTCTACTCACCCATTATTCTTTCTATTTCCTTACTTAGCGTCTAAAGTCCCCCACATACATTTCGTTCAGACCTGAAGGTCTCGTGGCACACTCAGAGACTTTGGCTGTGGGGTTGTGCTCTTTTGGGAAGTTCTTAAAGCCACTGAAAACAAGGCCTTTGTCTATTCCAAATTCTTGCAGCCTCCCCAGTATCTGGAAAGGCGGTTGACTTTCCCACTTTCTAGTCTGGAGAATTTTTTTTTTCTCTTTTTGGTACACTTGGGGTGCCCTCCTGTCTCTTCCCCTCTGGGCATTTTTTAATTTCTGCTTTATGTGTGTGAATGTTTGCCTGCACACATGTATATGCACCATGTGCTTGCCTGGTGCCTATGGAGGCCAGAAGAGGGTATCAGATTTCCTGGAATTGAAGTTGTAAGTGGTTACAATAGATTGCTGTATAGGTTCTGGGAAGAAAAAAAAAAAGGTTTTCTGCATAGCCCATTGATCAAGATGTTTGGTCTCCAAATCTACATAATTAAAAACATGATCTTAGCTTGTCATCCTTTTGAGTTTCTGCAGAATGAGCTACTGAATCAAAGAAATACCAAGGAAGGGTTTGGCGATTTATTTTAAAATAGGAAGGAAAAAAAAAAATAAAACAAACCACCAACAGAGGAGGAACAAATACAGACTAGCATTTCTATCACTATCCGGCCACACAAATTTAAGCCTTGTTATACATGGCAGCCTTTGGCATCCTTGGTGGCCTGTTGCATTTATTTTAAGGTTCCACACATTGATTGATCCACCTATCTGATATGGTCTATACAGTTCTGTCAGCTCTCAATTTGGAATGTTTTGGGGGTGGTAGTTACCTACCTCTTATCTTTGTTTTATTTAGACTGATAAATAAGCTGCTGGGTACTTCACATGTGGGTGATGGGTGAAGCTGGCTTATGCAGGTATTAACAGTTGAGGATAAACGTACTGGATTTATTATTTTATCCCAGATAAACTAGAAGCCATGACCTATACCCGCTATGAATAACAGAGATTTTTAATGGGACACATTTTAACAATGATCTTCTCTGTTTAGCTTGCAATGAACAACTTACTACAGTTATTACCCCTGTGGAATTTTGTCTTGGTTTATTAGTAAAAATTCATGAAGTTCTTATTTATTTGCAGGTAATGAGTGTGCTTATGGCAACTACCCTGAAATACCTTTGGAAGAAATGCCAGATGCTGATGCAGATGGGATAGCCAATGCTCCCTCCCTTCACATTCAAGAACCATGCTCTCCTGCTACATCCAGTGAGTCATTTACTCCTAAGGAGGGCTCGCCATACAAAGCCCCCATCTACATTCCTGATGACATCCCCATTCCTGATGAATTTGAGCTTCGAGAGTCAACTATGCCTGGAGCAGGACTTGGAATATGGACCAAAAGGAAGATTGAGATAGGCGAAAAGTTTGGGCCATACATGGGAGAGCAGAGATCGGACCTGAAAGATTCCAGCTATGGATGGGAGGTAAGAATGGCGTTTGAGTTAGCACACATATGCATTCAGGTCTATAAAGAAGAGGTTTATTACATAGGTGGCCATGAGGATATTTCATTTGTGAGCATGTCTTCAAGTTGATTTTTTAAGAACCAACTCCCTTACAATCTCACTGTTTGGTAAAGCAATGTATTACTTAAAGGAAGAGCACAATAAAAGGGACCCTGGCTGAAGAATGATCAAAAGAGCTATCAGTCTAGAAATATGAAAGGAAGAAGCTGTGGTTTCTAAGTTATCATTCAGAACGTTGCATGTAGCCATCTTAGGGAGCATGTGGTGTTAGCAGACAAACTTACTCATATGATATGTATGGTATCTGTTACCTCTTATGAGGTAGAGAAGTCTGGAAGGATTGGAGGAAAGCATATGTTTTGGATTTGTTTTGCTTTGTTTTGTTTTGTAGCATTTGTAGCTATAGGTCAATTTGGTTTTACTTCTACCTTCCTCTTATATATTTTATCTCTTTTTTATCAAAAGAAGACCATTCATTCATTCTATATGCTTTTTGAAAGTGTGCATAGTAGTCATCACAGAAATCTGTGATGTCTTTATATGTAAATTGATTTAATGAATAATACATTAAATATTATATTTATATAATAAATTATATATTGAAATAAGAGCACCAAGTGATTATAAAATTTCCTACTAGTTTCAAGAATGCACTGCATAGAACCCACCAGGCAGCATCCAACAGTTGGTGGCACTTAATAACATTATCTAATTTAATTTCATTTCTATAAGGACAGGTAGGGTGCAGATCCAAGTACATAACTTTCTTCACCCTTTTGTTCCAATACAGTGTGTAAATATATACATTATATTAATTTTGCTTGTATTTTCATTGCTTGAAACAGAGTTTTATTTAATTGACCACATCAGCCTGGAATGCTCAATCTTGATTTATCCTCGCAGTGCTTGCTGAGATTACAGGCATATGCTATCAAGTCTGGCTTACTTCTATAGTTTGAAAATATTGTGACTAAATCATAACATCATAATTTCTGGAAAATCTGGTCTATAGCAGAGAAGCTTACAGGTAACCTCTGCATAGGTCAAGAGCAGTTGTGGAGATGTGAGAGAGCTTTCCCTTTACAATATTTCAACTGGATGGAAATCAGATAAACAGGATTCATTTTGTATGTTCTCTTAATATTTAGGATCATTAACAGAAATATCTACTTAGCTTTATGTAGAAGTGAATATGCAGTACCTGCAGGATGTAATTATTTCATCTTTTTGTCCTCTTGTAAAATGTATTCAAAATTCTGTAATGAGAAGAGCCTCAAACAAATCCGAAATGGCAAGGGTTAAGTTCTTGTTTGGACGTGACTGCACATGAGCATGCCTTTCTGTAGTCTTGTCCCTGGACATATCCTTGGGAAGGCTGTGGCTTAGTAAAATGACTTTCAGACACATGTGTCAATGAGAGCTCGTTAAAAATCATTGTAGCATTAATGGGTACGTGAGTTTAAAAAGTTTTCAGGCAAATGTGCATGAATTTTACGTCATTATTGCTCACCTTAAAATAATGATGATAAACAGTCTAGTAATAAGTAACTCATTAGACTTTCATTACAAAATCCCCAGAGTTAAAGAAGTATAGCTCTAGTTAGGATTCTCTAGAAGTCTAGGAGTAGACAGAGCTTAACTGTGAAATCAGCTTACAATTACAGGATTTGAAAGTACAGGATGGGATCTTTTTAGACACAATCCCTATGGATTGGACATGGATCTGGGGGAAATTTCTGCATTTAAGGAAATTTAAAAATAATTGAATTTTTTTCTTTGTGGATGAAAACATCTTCAGCATACACATGAGCAGATATTTACATTGAGCCATATAACATTATTTCCTTCAGAATGTTAAAACTAAGATGCTTTTGCAAAATAGCTCATGGCTTCTGAAGATTAGGCACCCCATTTCTGTCCTTTAAGAATCCAGCTGATGGCCAGTTATAACATATTCTGTACCATTTTAATGTTTACCTGCTTGATTCTTTTACCTCTCTCTCTCTCTCTCTCTC
>NW_022196899.1:23682095-23718706 GCF_008632895.1 Mastomys coucha
TCTCTCTCTCTCTCTCTCTCTCCCTGTGTGTTTGTATATTCACACATGTGTGTACCCCTGAGTGCCACCATACACATATGGAAGTCAGAGGACAGACAACTTGTGGGCATTTGTTCTCTCCTTCGACCATGTGGTTTCTGGTGATCAAACTCAGGTTGACAAGTTGGGAACAAGCTCCTTTACCTGTTTAGCCATCTTTCTGGCCCTTCCCACAATTTTAAGAGTGTGAATTGTGTACTCTGTAGATGAAATGGACACAGCTATCGAGAAGGCTCTTAGGAGATTAGGCAAATTTTTATCCTTGGTAGTGTAGCTGAGTTCTTGGCCCTATCTAGTTAATACAAAATCCATTTACCACCAACAAAGGCACTTTCACACCGCTTTCTGTCCATTCCTGTGTGCTTACTTTGAATTGTCTTGATGTCATATATGTTTTTAATTGTACCTCATTCGCCTCTTATCTGATTAGACTGATAATTGTGTTCTAACTACCATGACCTCTCTGAGGCTACTGCACTTTTTTTTCTTTTTAAAATGATGCACACAAAGTCAATCATCAATAGGAGGAGAAGTCCTTGGCCCTGTCAAGGTTCTGTGCTCCAGTATAGGGGAATGACAGGGCCAATAAGTGGGAGAGGGTGGAGTAGCAAGCAGGGGGAGGGGGGAGGCAATAGGGGTTTGTTCTTGTTGTTTTTTGTTTTGTTTTGTTTTGTGTTTTAAGGGGAAACTGGGAAAGGAGAAACCATATGACATGTAAATAAAGACAATATCTGATAAAAAAATAAAAAAATAAAATGACGCCTTCAAAGAAACAGTTTAAAAAGAAAGTGAAACTCTTAGACATGCTTAAAGTCAATATGAATGAGGAAATTCAGATTTGGCATGTGATCACTGAGTACCTGCCATATGGTCGATCCTGTCTTACTGATCTCCTTTGAAGCCACTTGTTGTAATGGAGCAACTCAGTGATGTCTTGACTACTCTTTATTCTCCTTCTGGCTGCTCCCCTTGTATACTTCTTCTTTCAGTAAGTTGCACTTCCATCTACCCAGTTCAGAATGTCTCTTGCCTGTACTTACTTCCACACTAGCCACACCCTTTTGTGGATTCTTTTCCCCAAACACTGCTCTCCATATACCCTGTCTCATAAGCACTGTTGGGTGTCTCCCTTCTCATCCTTAGAGGTTTCTGTATTTATTCTTTGAGTGTCCTCCTTGTATAGATAGCATCATCTACAAATGTCCTAATCACATCTTAGTGTTGCTTAAATTTTGTTACACTGGCAGCATTGAAACCGTTTACTGAGGAGCTTAGGTAAAATAACCCAGTAATAATGTAATAGACATCATTTCCCCCCAAAGGAGTGTTGATTTAATAAAGGACTTGGACAGTGTTACAGTCAGACTGTGACTGCCACAGCCCGAGTTGTGTCACCTACGACATGGGGTTAAATCCTCTAGTGTGAGTTAGGAGCTTAGCACTGGCTGTGGAGGAACACAAAGGCTAAAACACAGACATGTCATTGGCTAGGTTGTAGACCACAGAAGCATCATTGGCTAGGATATAAAACACAGAAGCACCAGTGGGTAGGATATAGACCACAGGAGAACCATTGGCTAGGATATAGACCACAGAAGAGCCATTGGGTAGGATATAGACCACAGGAACACCATTGCTTAGGACACAGACCAGCACTGGGTCATTACTGGACAGAGGCCAGTCACTATCTCTGAGTTTTAGAGGTTATTTCCCTTGCTCCCTTGAAACTCAAGTGTCTCTAGGATGCTCAGAATTATGTGGCCTTGGCCTTGTTTGAGAAGAAGCACTGTTTCCTAATTGACAATGAAAGCAAGGACTCAGCACAGGTTCCTAAACTTACTTTTAAGTCAAATAACAATTTGAGTGGTATACTTTAATTTGGTTTTCTAACAGTCTGAGGTAGTTTGTTGGAAAAAACTAAAGGTTAGCCTTTTTGTTTATGTGATCATTTAGCACATTGTTTTTTTACCTTTATTATTACTAGCTGTCATAAAACTCTGCAAGTGTATGTGTGTTCGTTAATGACGTACCTACTGTGTACCAAAACCCTTATTATGTTCATCTTGTCCAGAACTGCTCCAAATTTGTTTGATCTGTTAAAATTCCAGGTATGTACTTAGCTTTTATTTTTTTCTTCTCAGACATACATAAAATTTTACACACAGAGAAAAATAATGATGCGTGTAGATAGTAAATTTCTCCTTTGTCCTGTTAAATAGATGAGACAGAATAGTGGAAAGAGATTATGTTTGAGTTGGAAATTCATCATCTGACTTTGATTCAGTGCTGTGAAACACATTATATTCCAGACCGTAACCCAAAATACAATAGATCACTGAGGTATGACTCTTTGTCTTGTAAGGCAAGCAGTCCTCATGGTCAGAAGTTTGGTTTGAGGTTATGCAATAGTATCATCTGAAATTCTAAAACGTGAAATCTCTATGTTCACTGAACTATGAATATCCATTAACACCACTACCAATATTGCATTTTTAAGATGCCTAACATCTACATCAGGGTTATAAGAACAAATTGTATATCCATTGAGCCACATTCCCAAAGAAGATTTTTGTCTTAGTACTTTTGAAGTTGCTTCTACTACATGAGGAAGACAACTCATCCTTATATATGAGCATCTTTAATGGATGTCACAGAAGTGATATTAGTAAATATACTAAGGAAAAAAGTAATGTGATCTAACCACAGATAATAGCCTACACCACAAAGTACCTATTCAAAGATGGTCGCTATCGTGGCCTTTTACTTCATGAGGAATTAATGTCTCCCAGGAATATTTTCATTTATTCCTAGGAACAATACAAACTGGCCCACACACAATTGGATGTATCTTCTACTATTGTGGGTCAGAACTCATGTCCCCATATCTTCACTCACGCAGAGATGACATTGCTCAGCATCTGTCATAACAGATTTCTGGTCAGGCCTGTTCAATCAGTCAAACTCTACTGAAGACACAGGTAGTAATTTGCTGAGCTTCTTAAGTGGATTGTGGGAGGTCAGGTGCAGGAAGTCATTTCTATAGATTCAGGTATGAATACCTGCAGACTAATGTGCATACTTTGTTTCTTTTAAGAGTTCATCAGGGGCCAGGCATACACTCAGGATGTAGGGGCAAATGGGATCTCTGTGAGTTTGAGCTCAGCCTGGTCTATGGCCAGGACGACATAGCCAAGCCTTGTCTCAACAAACAGACAAAGCAGCAATAACATATGTCTCTGTGCAGTCTACATATATCTATTGGCTTGATAATTACTATGAAATTCATGGTCCCAGTAACTCTTACATTCCTCCAAAATAAATATTTTCCATTAAAAAGTTTTCTTTTTAGATTTATTTTATTTTAATTTATATGTGTGTTGCCTGCATGTATACTTGTGGGCCATGCATGTGCCTAGTCCCCAAGAAGGATGGAAGAGGTCATCAGATCCCCTGGAATTAGAGTTCAGGATAGTTGCCAACCACTATGTGGGTGCTAGGAAGCAAACTCGAAATCTTCTTCAGGAGCAAGTGCCTTTCATTGCTCTTTACTGGACATCTCTCTAGTTCCCAATACTTTTCAAAAACGTCAAAAATATCCAGAATTGAAATATTTTGCTCACATGTTTCTTATTTCTTATCCATTTTCCCATTCTCTCCATACTTAAGACCAGTAGGTGACCCTTTTAAACAGTCTCTCCTCACAGAATTCCTTGTCTGTTTCCTTGGCCTGTGGCCTTTTGAAATGAGGTGCACAGGGGATGGGGAGAGACTCAGTGGTTACCAGTACTTGTTGACCTTGCAGAGAACCTAAGTTTAGTTCCTAGCACCTACTGTGTATAGCTCACAGCTGCTTTTGACTCTAGCACCAGGGGATCAAACCTCTCTGGCCTCTGGGGACACCTACCATACTCACACACAAACACACACAGAATAAAAAGTAAAGTAACTCTTAAAAACCATGAAGATGAATTGGCTCAGTATGCCCCACCCCCCAAGTCTCTGATTACTCAGTCTGGGACTGGCTGATCACCTAGGAGCCAGACTTACATATGAGAGTCTTCTTTGTGGTGAGATGACCATGTCTCAAGATGGATACTTATGTTCTTGACAAACTGATGCTGAAAGTCTTGCTTATATTGACACGAACTGTATGCACATATATATTACTGATATAGTAGCTAGTAGCACATGTCTCTCACCACTGGGAGAACAGTGCTCTTTTGACTGTTTACAACACCGGCCTTTGAGGCTTCCCAGGTTGCATGGCAGGATACGGAAACCTTAAATGGTCAGCAGCCACAGGTCCATAGGGCTTGCTTTTGCTTTTTTGTTGTTTAAATTATTGTGGTGCTAGGTCATCACACGTGATAGCAGTGTAGGAAGTCCACTGTGGCCCAGGCACTGTCTACCCTGAGGAATGAGCAACTCCGGATGCTCTCATATCGACAGGCTGAATAGTGCTTTCCTGAAAGCCTTACCCAAGACTGCTCACAGAATTAGGGCAGCCATCTCACGTGAGCATGAGGCATCTTTGTAGAGTGGGAGGAGCATCTAGATAAACCTAGCTCACAGGTAGGGGAAATGACCTGCCTCTGCCATCTACAGGATTGTTTTCCCTTACCTAGAACTGATAATGTTCCACTTAAAGAAATACAGAAATCTCTCTACTGGCTTCTGAATGGCTCTGCATCATCTTACGGTTATGCCTTTGGCAATATGTTTTTACCCTCTTGATGGGAACTAAACAGTGGGACCATAGATGGGAGGTTATTTGTAGGTGGTTACTTCCATCTTTCTGGAGTTTCCTTGGGAAGGCATGGATTCTCCTACCCATCTGTTTAATAGAGGATTAGATAAAGCTAGAGCACATTCTAGGCCCCTCTAGCTTTAACGCTAGGGCAGAGGAAGTTAAATCAGTGAACGCTGCTTGACAGACAAGATAGCTGGCAAATGGGAGAGACTGCACTGTCAAGTTAAGTTGAGTAAAGCCAATTAACATTTTCCTGTCCTCTACTTTCATGAGGTCATGAAGCATCTTAGATTTCTCAGTCTTTCCTTCTTGTAGACTCTTCCCCAACTTTTCCATTTAGAGACTTTTTATACTTATAGTTTGTTTTATGTCGTTTTTCTACCCAAGTGCATATTTCCCCGCTCAGGGTTTGGAGGCCAGCGAGACCACAGGTGATTTGCCTTCCAAGCACTGACATTCTTTGAATTTGGGCAGGCTCCGACAAAGGGCAAAGTCAAGGATTTTAATCCCAGAACACACCCACATAGGTGGATGTCAAATAGCAAAACCAAAAGTTGATATCATTATGCTTCCCCAGCCTAAAGTACATCTATCTAGGTGGTATAGATGCTACACAACGCCACAATGATGTGGGTTAGAGAAGTCCTTGTCTTGAAGGACCGCACATGAGGCTTTTGCCTGTGGCAAGCAAAAGGATATCACATGTCTGAGTCAGAGAATCAGCAGGCTGCCTTTCTATCTGTATCTTAACCTCAATAGGCTCCTGTTTATTTTTAATTATATTTGATGTAGAGATATTGATCAGAGATATGATCATAATAATGCACAAGCATAAAAGGCAAATCTATGGACAATTAAAATCAGTTTTATAGCTTATTGCCATTCACAGTGTCTTTTCACACCTCCAGCTTTAGCTGTCACTGATAACATTCTTATAATTACTAGCTCTTGAAGACCTAGTTCTTCTGTGATTGTTACCAATACATGAAGCAAAGTTTTCATGAGTTCCAGCAGCTGTTCCTACATTCAGCATTTGCTTAGCATTTGCGGTTCATCCAAGCTCTCAATACTCTTAAGTGTCAGAGAGGGATAAAAATATCCCCAAAAGAGATACTCAAAAGGAAAAAGAATTATCATTGTGTTTAATAAGAGAAACGACAAGCAATCATAATTCTTTCCATTAAGTAAATATGTTAGAAAAATTTATTATGAAATGATGCATTATGGGAGCCAGGAATCAAAGATGACATCCTTGCATTAAATACGGTAGATGCCATTAAGGAAAACAGTCAATATGTCACTAAGCCACGGCCTGTAAAAATTAAATTGATTTGGTAAATGTAAGTAAGATAGATCTGTTTGCTTTCATCATCAATTTTGAGTGGGTGAACAGGTGATGTCACCAACCTGGGAGCGATAAAGATGCAGGACCATCTGGAAAGGCAGGTGATGGATGGGCAACTGCTTTTGGGTAGTGACAGTGCTGGAGTACTTTGTCACTTGGGATGCAGTACTTAATAACTTTTCAATACCATCATAATAAATTTCGCTGCCTTATTAATATAGAAATGGTGAGTTATGACCTAGACGGTGAGTGTAAATAACTGGAGATGCAGCCGTCAAAAGCTGATTGTTCCAGCATGTATCTTTAAGCAACACAGTTCACTCGTGATAATCAACCCATGTCTATACTGGTACAGTTTATTGCACTTGTCAAAGGAAAAAGTAGTATTATTCAAAATTATATGAAGTCGTAATAAACAAGTTGAATATATTATCAGACTTTTCCTGTAAGTTTCCAAACATGAGGCAGTAAATAATTTTTAATAATGTCTTTTCATGTAAAATAATGTCCATATGCTGTAATAACATCCTCGCTTAACTATTAACAAAACAGTCAACTTCTTTGTATGATTTCAAGGATATTTTTGTATGTACTTTTCAGTCTCTAGAGCTCCAAGGCACAAAATCCTTCTGCATTAAAGGAGCGGAGACAGGAGCCTTTAGAACATTTCATTAGCACGCTCCAAAGTTGCTGAGTACAGACCATGTCACACGTTTCTATTTTAATTGAACAGATGTACTTAAGAGCAAACCACAGCAAACAAAATAAAGACAAAATTATAAACATGTGTCAGCAAGCAGTGGGCAGGCAGGAGCCCCTTATGAGCATCTGTGTGTATTTTATGGAGAGCCACGGACTGCACTTCATAAGTTTGCCACTGATGTTTCCAGTTTAATGAGGAGAAACCAAATATGTAGATAGGTGTAAGTTGAAGATGAATTATTGGATCAATCACTTAGCACCATGGAGGGTGTCTGCCATTGTTCAATGGGAAATAGCTAGGGCCAGGCCACTGTTGTCTGCACAGCAGGGTGCCCAGTGTGCGAGGGAATATGGAAAACTTCCTCCTTCCTGTCACAGAGATCTTTATATTCTTTCTGGGCCAGGCTGTCTTTGAATTCTGACGTTGTCTTTCAGGTTGCAGCCTGCCAGCCTCTTAAACGAAAATGCCTCTCCGCCATTTCTATTACTGCTGAAAAGACAGCCAGCAGTCTATTAACAGGCAATAAACCTCAGGAAACCCAGGCCTCATTTCTTGGGTCAGAGGTGAAAATTGCGTACTAAATGAAACAAAGGTGCTCCTTGAGCTCTAGAAGCCGCACCAGAGTGAACACACGTGTTCTTAGCCAGAGTCTCCCACTTAAAGGGGAAGGAGTAATCATAACGGTGGCCCGTGGAGTTAAGTACTCAGTTGAGAGAAATTATATCAATCTGACAAATATAGCCTTCACAGGAGATAAAATCTCTAATGATCTTAAATGCATATATTTATCATTTAATTCAACGACCCTGTTCCCTTGGGCTTTAGACCAACTACGTTTTCCCCTGAAGCTTGGGAACTTTTTACTAGCCCCGAGAATAATGGCCATTTGTCACAAGTTCCAAAGTTGAACAACACAGTTGGAAGCAAAGGACAGGAGAGGGGGAAATGGTTAATGAGATCATTCTACCTCAGAGAATATTAATATGAAGTTTTATTAACGTACAAACTGCAGTTTTGTTTTTTTTTTTTTTTTTCATGGTCAAACAGTAGGCGGCACATGGGATAATGAAGAAATTTTAATCAAAGTAAGTTTCATCACATTTGATTACAATGTATGTCGGCAGCACACCCAGCATGTTATGTAAAAAAGGAGCTCCTAAATGCTTAGGATTCATGAAAGGTGGATGTGGGAAGGGTCCAAAGGAGACACAGAAACAGAAGAAGTTCTAATATTTATCAGGCAAAATGGGGAAACTGAAGAGCCCTAAGAATAAAGAGGCTCTTGTGGATTGTGGGCTTTCCCTCACTGTGTTCTAGGTCTCGTGTGATGAAGCCTACAGTGATGGTCAGGAAGCATGGTGACTCTTGTGTCAAGCTTTGTGAGACTGTCAGAGCCTTTGTTCATGCTGTCAATCAACTGTTCTGCACCCCCACTCCCCCTCAGGCAGCCACATGGGTAACTGCAGTAGCCACTTGCAAATAGATTTCTGTAACACCAACACCGTATTATCCTTCAGGCCTTTGCTCCGGAGCTCCCCGCCCCCATCTCCAACAATCTAGCCATTCATGTGGCATAGCCCCTCGCTTACTCCTTCACCATGTGTCTAGTGGTTTGTGTTTCAGTGCCGTGTGTGACACAGTGGAACGAACACTGGGCTACATGCCAGGAACCTGGAGTTTTTGCCCCAAGTCAGACTCGGGACCTTGGAAAAGTCGTTTGACTTTCTTCTGTCTCAACTCCGTCCCTACTCGTGTAGAATATTCTCTAGGGTAACAGGTTTGGAGGTTTTATTTATAGTGAGGGCATGTTTGGGTCTTTGTGTTCTGGGAAGAATACAAACTCATTTCAAATTAAGTAAAAAATATGTGCATGTTTTACAGTTTCTCTTGGTAAAACTGCTGTAAACTTGTGGTTTGCAGATTTGAAATAAAAGCAACTTTGTTATGTGCATCCCTCCTTGAATCTTATGTTTTAGCAGAACAGTCATTTGAAGACCTAACATTTCTTTTGAGTAGAAAGTCAGTGGGTTAGAGATACCATGCTTTTCCTAGCTCTCTTGGAAAGGTTTGTTCCTGGAGTAGGCCAAGTTCAATGTACACCGGTATACTGTTTACAAAGTAATATTCAAAGTTACCATTTTGCCCTTTCAAATGGAACATAAACACAATGGGCTTGTTTAAACAAAACTGTACAAAACAGCAAGAAAAGAGACAGACAGTGTGAGGTTAAGAGGAATGGTTCTTCAGTTTAAATTCTACTAGCTGGCTTCTGATCTATGTGTGAAAGCATCTTTCTCGCTTACCTGTGACAGTAGGATGGAGAGTAACTGTGGCAATGACCTCAGGGGTCAGATGTGAAGGTAAGGTGGAGAAGCTGCACACAGTGCTTTAAGCAGGGTGCAGATCTGTGGTATGCAAACCATGGTGAGCTGCTTCATGCCTTCACAATCACCTTTCCATTGGCCATGCTTACTTACCTATACGAAAAGACTAGAAAATTAAATGGCTTGGGCTTGCAGAACCACAACATCCCAGAGTTAAGTAGTATTCACTTCCCGAATACTGTTTAGAAGTGGCTTTCAGGACCCAACTACTTCTAAGTAGACATTGATGAAACTTAAACGGATTTTAGGTGGAGAAAGTGTCCCTTAACTATGAGAAGGAGGGAGGGGGAGGTTTAGCCTTTGTATCTAATGAACCTGTGTTGTAACAAGGTGGGGAGGGTGGAGAGGGGAAGAGTTAAACATTTAGGCATCTGCAGCACATGCTTGGGAGATAGCTCAGTAAATGAAGTCAGGCTCCAGAACCCATGTTTGAAAAAAAAAAAAAATACAGCAGATTATATTGGCTTCACCTTGTGATTCCATATCTGGGGAAAGTAAAAACAAGAATAGCCCCAGGGCTCCCTGGCCAGCCAGCCTCACCTACCTGGGGAGTCCCAGGTCAGTGAGAGGATAGCCCTGAAAAGAAGAAAGATGGAAAGGAAAAGAGAGAGAGAGAGAGGAAGGAAAGGAAGGAAGAAAGAAGAAAGGAAGGAAAGGAAGGGAGGAAGAAAGAAAAGGAGAAGAAAGAAAAGAAAGAGAGAAAGAAATGGAAGGAAGGCAGGCAGGCAGGCAAGCCAGAAAGAAAGGGTGGTAAGTGGGGGACAGGAGATGACAGCACCCAGCAATGCCTGAGGCTATCTGAGCTCTTGCACACTGCACACACACACCCAGCCCCATTTCCCTTGCTGTTCACTTTCAGCAACTTTGTTTGGAGGCTTCTTTAGCTCCTTGCTTCCTTATAGCTCATTTTGACACTAAGCACTCCTCTGTCTTGCAAACTCACCCTTTTTAGGTTTCAGTCAGAGAGAGGGGTGGGGCTGGTTTGTTCCACAGGAAAGAAGGGAATAGTGTGATCTGGTCAGGGAATCTGAATGCTTTTGTTCCACGGTGTAGTCTTCTTCAGGAACTGCTACTGTGGAACCTTTCTGACCGATCTAGAGAACACACAGGGCTCCTGTCAGCAAGAATCCTCATGGAGTAGGCATGGCTCCTTTTAAATGAAGGCTATACTCTTCCCTTCACAGGATCCTGTTGCATATAAAGTGACATTAGCCATGCTGTGAACTGGCATCTCTTCTGGGCCCTGCTCAGTGGCTTATGACAGTGACGTTTTTATCACCAGCTCAGAACTCTCTAGGCTGTGACAAAATACAGACATGTATCATGAGCTCTGGCACATCATCTCCTGATCTTATAGGTTGTCATCTACTCACACATAACATTTCATATACAGTGTTATCTAGACAGAGATTGGGGAAACTAAACGGAGTAGAAGATTCTCAATGACTTTTAACATACCAAACTTTGCCATTTGTTAGAACCTCTGAATTCTTTGAATGTAAGAAGCATCAACAGTTGGATTGTTGAAAAATTAGTGAAAAATGTCATTTGTACTTTTAAAAATGGAGGCAGCTGTCTCTCCAACTCCTAGCATGTTGTAGTGGGAGACCTTGGATAATAAAGTTGAGGATTTATAGGTGGATGGAGCAGTAGACTAAAGCCCAAAGTTGAGTCTGCCTGGATATGGAGAGGAACTTCTCAAAGGGAGAGTGAGAAGAGCCAGAACCCCATATGGAAGACCCCTACTTCCTGGAAATGCAGTTAGCCCTAGTCATTCAGTTCCCTTGGTCTATCCTTATCTGTAACATCTACCTACAGGACAAATTTGTTGTAAAAATTTGCTACATTTTATGATTCTTTATATATTCTGTACTATCCCAAAATTTCTTGTGTGCAGGGGTGGAGTGGGGTTTCCACTGAGAATCACAAGGATTTTGTAATACTTAATTGAAATTTGAGATGTTAGAAAAGGCAGCAATGTTGAGAAATACAGGTAAGAAAGTGTTTTCAAGAGAGCCTCTCTTTGTGTGTACCTTCCAAAGCCTGAAACTTCCTATTTGAAGACATCAATTCTATAAGGCTACTACCCTCAATATAAAGGTTGATGAGTAGTCGGGCTTGCATAGAAATGCTTCAGGTTAAAAAATAAGCCAAGTGTTTGATGAAATTTTGTACTATAGCAATCCAAGTTGCAGGAGTCCCTACCACTGCCTTGTCAGGGACCCTCTGAAGGGACACATGCAGCTACATGGTGGGGTCAGCTTACAGATGCTCAAACCTCTCTTGAGGACCTCAGCTGACTGCTGGAGACATGTCTGTGCTGTTGACTTGATTTTGGGATCCATCAGTTTTCCTTGAATCTGATTTAGAGGTAAGTTACAACGGGATAGCACAACTGGAGAACAGCTGTCCATGATTTGTCCAGCTGTGTACCCCAAGCAGTTGCTATATACCTAGAACGAGTAAGGGCGAACAGGACTTCCATTTCAGTTTCTGTGGAATTCAATGAAAGTGCTCCATGCAGGCACAGTGGTGCTTGAAATACTAGAATTTTAAAGTCAAGAATGGTAGAATTCAGTGCTATGATGTGCTAGGTATGTAGATGAGCATGACTCCTTTTAAAACTGAAGTCATGTAGACAAGAATTAATACATGTGGACTGGGCTATAGGATTAGCTAATTTTGTTTGGAAAAAAAAAAAAAAACCTACCAAGGTAGGATGTTAAAATTCATCAGAAAGCTGGTAGAGGTTAAAAATAAGCAGGGAGCTGCCCCGCTCAAGAAATCTGTCCAAGTAGATTTGTCTGTGATCTTTCTGAAAGCCACTTGCCATATGTATAAGTATATGCATATGTATATGATGTATATGGATGTGTATACTTATGGGAAAATGTGTCTGTGTTTACTTACTCATGAACTAAATGTTATTGATTCTCTTGAGTCTGGACACTAAGTTCATCCTTCCTGTGAGGCCACTGAGCTTGGGAGCTAGGCAGGATGGAGCCTGGCTTTGGAGAGTCTTGTCTCCTTGGTCCTACAGCTCAATATATTGGTTTTTCTACTCTGTAAAAGAAAAGTGGTTTTCTATAGTTCTAGATGAGGCACATTCTCCTTGAAGTAATATGCTGGTTCTTTACTCAGGTATATTACACAAATGTCAGAAGAAAATTATGTGGTAATGAAAACTAGTCTGTCTACGTTTTTAAAAAATGAGGGAGTGTATTTTCAGGGAGACTGGAAACCTCTATTTAATATAAGTCCTTTGGTCATTGAGATGTGTCAGAATCCCTGCCCTTTATTCTGAAGTGCCACTGCGTTAGTGCTGGAATGTAAAAATAATAAACAGCTGACATTTTAGGCACAGACTAAACACCAAACAAATGACATCACATCAAAGCCCTTGAGAAAGTGACAGGATGAGGGGATGCCAAGGGAAGGGGCGCATGAAGCAAACCCTTGGGTGGGAGTGTGGATGCCTCTGCCAGTGTCTTGCATTGGACATATTTTGTTTGTATGGACAATTGTTTTTTAGTTAGGGATTCGTATGAGACACTGAGGAAGTATAGAAGCGAGCATATGGTCTCCCAAATCACTCTTGTTTTTGCCTTTTATTAATTAGTATATAAGCTCCACAAATGTGTCATCTGAACACTCTATCTACAGGATATACAGGGGATAGTTGTAGCCCCTCCCCTTCTCTCTCTCTCCCTCTCCCTCCCTCTCCCTTTCTCCCCTCTCTCTTCTCCCAGTTTTCTTCTGATCATTATTTATTCTTAACTATAGAAGTCAACCAATAACTCCCCTCACCTAATAGGTTTTGGTTAAGTTAATTGCATGTCCACCTAAAGTGTTTGTCACCTTCCTGAAGAATAATTATTCACAGGTCTTGACCATCTGAGGGACAGTTACTCATTCTGAGGACACAGGTGTGGAGCACACCTGTGGTGAGTCACTTATGGGGCGATTGTCTCTGTGTGAAATGACTCACAGCTGTTCACCATGTGCTGATAAAGAAGGGAGGAGGCGTCTTATGTCCTGAAGAAACTAGACTCTTAAATTAATAGTCTTTTCACTCTCCCCCATCTCTTGGTTACTTGGAGAAAAACACTTAATGCCCGGAATTGCTGTGACCGCTGCTAACAAGGCAGTGCTGGCTTTATAGACATTTCCTGTAACTGTTCCCTTTAGCTCTGAAGATCCACTTATATTGAACTTTATAGAAAGAAAATGTTGTAAAGTTTTCTAGTTTTGAAGACAAAATTTCTTATTAAAACCCGTGTTCTGTGGTTTTAATGAATGCCAGCCACACTTTCAGGCTATTGCTATGTAGCCCCCAGCGTCCCCACTACTCCCAATAGGGCGGAAAAACTCAGCTATTTACTGAGTACTAGTGGGTATTGGTCAAGGTTCTTTTGGTTGTTGTTTGTTTGTTGTTTGTTTTTTTATGAGATTTTTTACAAAAACTTCTCAACCTTGCACCAGGTTTCATAGCACAAATGGATAAAAACTGAGAAATTTAGCAGCCAGGTCTCAGCATCTACTTGACATTAGATTTGGGAGATTTTTTTAAAAAATTCTATGATCATTTTTCTTTTTCCACAAGACATTACTCTTGCTCATTCTTCAAAAACATTTGCCCTAGCATGGGGAATTATAGATAATTCCATGCAACAGGTTTAACTTACCGTTTTCATAGTGAAAAGAATAGCCTAGCATGGTCCCGATTTTCTTTGGTTTCCTCCCATTCTCAAAAGAACCAGTGGTATTCACATTTCTTTGTCTAACAGTTTTATAATGTCTTAAGAGATTAACAGTGAGCGTGAATGAGGGCCTATGGATTAGGCAACAAAAGCCTGGGACGTCCACTACCTTGCTCACAGATTTCAAATCTTCCGGCATCTCCAAGCGATGTATAGAAACGAAGAAAAGATAATAAGTACCAGAGTCTCAAAAGTGTTTAGTGATTCAAAAAATTCAGATGTCATGTCAGAACTGACAGACTGATGGAGCCGTCTGTGGCAGGGCCTACTTTTTGTCTTATGTTCAGCTCTCATATTGAGTGAACGCAGATGTTATCGCGGTACCCCAGACAGTCAGTCAGTGAGATGTGACAAGCTATCAGCGGGCTTAGGGCTTATACTGAGCTGGTTTTGCAAAATTACCCACAAGCCTCCCAGCTTCTCTTTATATATAAAAAGCAAAACAAAACAACAACAAACAACCCTCTCTCTCTCTCTCTCTCTCTCTCTCTCTCTCTCTCTCTCTCTCTCTCGTTTAATGGAGCAAACACAAGCTATGAACTGGATTGCATGTAAATCGTCATCTTTTAGACTTTGAGCCCTTTCTCTGGGGAATTAGACTTAACACATTAGCGGCCATGCATCTCAGGTATCCAGTCCCAAAGTAGCTCACTGCAGTGTTTTTAATGAGTTGCATAAGTTTTGTTTAATTTACATTGTACCTCAATGCCCAGCAAAGGGCATTTCAAGGAGAGAGTGAATTCCCTTTGCTTAAATCAGGAGCCAAGAGGAAAGGTTAAAAGTCTGAGGGGCCACTTTAAACAAAAACCCTTTCTTAAAAACAGGCAAGAAAAATGAACATGCGAGTTTCCAGTAATCAAGAACTAAGAACTCCCGTTTCTACACTTTTTTTTTTTTTTTGAGTGAGAGCTAAAATTTCCTCCTGGCCCCACTGAAGGCAACATTCCATCAGTCTATGAGACTGTTTCTCTTTTTCAAATATGGGTTGGACATTTAAGTTTTTCTTCTAAAACCAGATTTTGTTTTTTTTAAATAGCAGGACAAGAAAATTAGAGAATCTTCCGTTTGATCGTGTATTACTCATGCATTGATCATGTGTTGGTATGTAAAGATTAGTTTGGCTTAAACAGCGATCATTTTATTTTCTGTTACTTCCAGATTTAAGTCAAGAACCTCAAAGTCAGAGGAAGTGCATAAGCCAGCAATGAGCAGAGAAAAATTACAAAGAGTATAATTTCAAAAAATTCTGCCTTTGCTCTTGTGCTGTTAATGGTGCCTTTTAATGGTGTCTTTAAAGCAAAGGGACATGGGACCACACGAATGTGCCCCGTTTTCCTTTCAGCCAGAGTGTAGCTGTGTCTCCCTCTATGCCCCGAAGTTCTGCTGTTATATGTAAAATGTTAATTTTGAATTAAAGATCGTTTGATGATAGCTTTCTGTCACACTCCCCACCCCCATCCCACCCCCAAATCCACTACTGCCAGGCCACGCTTTTGGAAATAAACGGTGTGAGAGGAACTCAGTTGACAGCACGTTTTGTCTCACGAGTCACCGGAGACTGTCACACAATGAGAAATCATCCTGCGATTTTTGAAAAATGAAAAAGTGGAGGCATTTCGAAGATAACATCTAGCCCAGCATTTCTGTGAAACGCAGAGCTAAACAATCAACTGGAATTCTGCGTACGGAGGAAATGATTTAGAATCTGTTTCGCCGCTAATCGTACTTGCGCCCAAGTTTTAGATTTCATCTGTCTGCTCAGATCCATTGTAAGCCATTAAGTGGCTTCCTTTTTCCCCTACAAATTGAATGCTGCAACGGCAAGGAACTCTTTTGTTCTTTTAATTCAGTCAGCATGGAAATGATTTTCTCATTTCAGCCCCCTTTCTCTCCTCTCTTCATTGTGTCAATAAAATAGAGTTGTGCCGGGCTGCTCTAATCAGCTTAGCGTGCTAATTCATTGCGCAGGGATGCTATCTGTGTTTGGCTACAGGTGGGCACTCTAAGGGGTCAGTCTCCAGGGGAGTGTAATTGTGTGTCTCCTGGGGCTTGTTTGCAGAATGACCTAAAGCTGAAGTCCCAGCTCAGTAAGGGGGGGGGGCACACAGAAGCTGGGCAAACACATACAACTGTGTTCACGTGTTCCTCTCTCAGCCCGAGGTTAGGAGGTTCCAGCTGTATTCCCTGCTCCTTACTGTTTGCGCTTTTCTGCAATTATCCCTAAAACATGAATACATTTAAAATGTGCACACATTTCTAAGGGGTACAAGCAATTTTGTATTTCCAAGCTACAAGTTAAAAGTTTGGCTACAATTAATGTAGGCTAATATGACCCAACTAAACAACAACAACGAAAAGAAAACCCAAAACTGCCAGTTTAGGAAAATATGTTCTTTCACGTCCTGTGAAAGTTGCTTAATACGTAGAAATGGGAATATTGTGAACTAATAAGTTAAACTTTATGAACAGTGAGGAATTTCTGACCGGTTTGGAAGGTGAATAGTGATCAGTTGTTTGGAATAAGGAGAAAAGTAACACTGGGCAGGAGGCTTGGGGTTCGTGCATCCTTGAATACCTTCCTTGAGTTGTCTGCTCTAGTATCTAAAACATGCTGGGAATGGCAGCTTAGTTACTGGATCCAACCTTTCTTGTGTTAGGATTAAAAATTCCATAACACCCATTTATTTGTGCCTAGTAGTCATTTTGACTTTTTATTTTGGTTTATATTGGGGTTAATTCCAGTTGTAATGGAAAGCTCTAGACTTTATAGAATAGCTTTAAGCAGGTTTTAAAGTAGAAAGACGTGACAAATGCTTTTAAGCTCAGAGAATGGACGGCTAGGCAAATCATCTTTCATTTACTTATGAAATCTAATGTTTGCCTAGTGTATCAGAAGAAAAGTCGTACTTTCATATTAGCAAAAATAATTAGGAGAGTTGATTATATTTTGAATAACCGGAGGAAAGGTTTTATAGGCATATTGAGTTAGAGTTCAACTTGCTTAGCTTCAGATTGCAGAACTTGTACTGTGATATTTGAAGTTGAATGCAGGCACAGTCATTGGTTTGTACATATACAGGTTGTTGGGAGACATTTTAGACGTGAATTAGGTTAGTGTCTCTGTGCAGAGTACACTCTTCCATGTGAGTTCTTTTGTTCTTCCTCTTCCTGGTCCAGCTACACGCTGTGCCTAGATCTCTGGTCTAACATGCTGCCTCTACCAAGTCTCTCAAGGTGACCATTTTATTTGTTTATTTTGAACTCATGGAGAGTAATATCAGGGCAAAAGAGAAAACATGGCAACCTGTAAGAACAATCTCTCAGTCATCCTCAAGTGGAGAGATGCTCATGTGGCCCTCTGAGATATTGACAACTTAAATTCCTTGTCCTAACTGTACCATATTCTCCTTTTTGACTTTTTGTTATTAGTGAGTTTTTCTGACCCAAGCAATTATGCTTTCATGCAAATATATTTTCAGTATTACTTTTTCTGAAGCAATGGAGCACTTGTTTAATTTTGCTGACAAGTCATTTGTTCTGTCTGCCCTTCTAGGTGACTGAATTTGGCATGGTCTTATCCTTAATTCGCTTCTGTAATAGCCAAATGCTTTGGGCATATTTAGGCTCACACTCTTCAGGAGGGAAGACAAAAAAGAAACATTTCATTAACTTGTTTAGAAATGTCTAGTTTTATAACATTTCATTTTAATAGTTTTAAAATAAACTATAATTGACAGAACAACCTTTCCCTGCCTCCGGGGAAGAGGTCTCAGTTATGCTAGCCCCATCTTGGATCAGACAGCAAAACACTAGTCAACTGGTCACTGGAAAGCAGAGTAGTGGGGCCATCCACTTGAAAGAGGAACCTTTTAGATAGAGTTATCCTCCCTTCCCTTATTTATTTCACTATGTTCTTCTGTGCTGAGAAAGTTTATCTGGTATAAGAAGAGCATAGTGTCCTGGCAGGAAGGCATGAGAATGGCCCATATGGAGAACACAGCATTGTCTGGTCCCTGCTTTAACTCTTCCTTGTCCTGTCCAAGTTTTGTAATGACGCCGATGGTCACAATATTACGAGAGTGAATGAAAGGAAACGAGTGAACACAAAATGAGGCCTTCAAAGTTTCCCCATGAGGGAGGGGTGCAGTAAAACTTGGCGTTGGTTGACCTCTCTTCTCTTACTAACTTCTAGGAGCTCTGCACTAGGACTCACTAGGAATGAGTTTTATGCGTGTGCTTTGCATTGTTAAATTAGAAACTCCACAGTTAAAGGGTGAGAGAGCCAAAGGAGATAATGTCATAAAATTAGCTGACTACTCAGAGCCACAGGTGACTCCTATGTGTGTCTTTTTTGGTAAAACAAATTATGTACAGTTGGTTAGCAAGGATGGACAGGTTCAAGGAACCATTACTCTAACCTCCTGAGATAAAACTTTTAATTTGCCCAGTCATCTTCTACTAGAACTAAAAGTCTTATCAACCTTATGCCAGGGGTGTGCCTATGAGAGCTCTGCTTCAAATTTAAGTAACCGAATATGCAAAATGAATTACAAGGGAGATATAGAGATATTTCAGATTTGAATCCCCCCCTTTCTGTGTTTTTAGCTAGCAAACAAAGAAAGAACAAATTTATTGAGTTCTATGGTTAGAAGAACCTACCTCAAAAAGAAACCTGGCCTCCAGAGGAGAACAGCCAACTTTGAGAACACATGCTTGTCACTGCTAAATGAGAGGTCATTGACACGATTTTCTGTGATGCAGAGATGAATAGCTTCTCTCCATTATCAGTTTGCCCATCTGGGGAAAAAAGGAAATTAAGTTCCTAATTAGGTGAATTTGGACTAAAGAGGTGGGGCCTTGAGGGGATGAGGAAAATTGAGAGGTAGTTTATGCCATTTCAGACTAATGATAGGAAAGGAAATGAAGAAGAAGCTGAGCCTGAAAGGTCACTGGCCTTATTAAGGCAAAGAAGAGCAGGTCTGCAAAAGCCTGCTACCTGCAGGAGCTTGCAAGGTATCAGGTTCTAGGGATGGTCTGAGATGTAAACACTCTGAAGAGAGGAGGGAGAAGCATCATTCGGCACTCTTGTATTGGGTGATATTTTAATATTACTAGAGAGAGAAAAATGACCCCTACCAGTTTTATAAGTTGTTTCTGCTCGCTGTGTTCTGTCATACCTGTGTCTACTGCAGCATGAAATCAGTAACATTTCTTTTAGAAGTTAGTTTTCATGGAAAACACAGGAAATATTCATCATATATATACATATATATATATATGTATATATATATATACATATATATATATATTCCTCCAAAAAGGACACACAATTTTATGAATGAACTATAGCATAGGTTTATAATTTTTTGCATATATATATTTTCTAAAGTATTTATCATCCAGATGTGTAGTACTTTCTAATGTTCATGAAACTTTAGATTTCCTTAATAATTTAATTTATCCAAGTACTGACAAGATGCATAAAAATGTAGGATTTCTCTACAATTCATCAGAAGTGTGATATAATGTCGATACTGCTAAATTAAGCAATAAAAGATAATTTATATAAAAATCTTTCCAGTAACATTTTTAGTTTTATTGATGTGGATGAAACAACAAGCCTGTAATTCAGGTATTGAGAAATGTGAATCAGAGCAGTTAGGTGATAAACTTGTTAGTTTAACCATTTGAAGTAGGGTTATGTGTTTGCTATCAGCAGCCCTGTAGTCATAAACAATGTACCTTTAATCATTTAATGTTCTTTATAAGCATTTAGGAATTCAAACTTGACTTAACTTGGGTATTTTTTATGCAGAGTGTTTCTTTCTTATTATAAAGTCACAGGCAACTGAATATTTCAGATTCTTTCCATTCTAATTCCGTCACTATAGTCAAACTTAAAGCCTTCTTACTGCTTTACACACACACACACACACACACACACACACACACACACAAACACACACACATAATCATTAGCCACATAAACATTGTGATTATTTCAGAGCCTGCAATTAAAAGTAAGTAAAAGAAGAGAAGCATAATTAATCATAATAGCATATTTTTATTTTATGAATGTATCCCAAGCATTATCATTTATAAATACAAAACAAGACAGACTTCTTACTCAGGAAGAGACATGGCTCAGCAGGTAAAGATACTTGCTGACCTGAGTTCCTTCCCAATGTCCCACATGATGGCATGATTCCTATAAGTGGTCCTCTGACCTCCGCACACATTTCCTAGCATGTGTGGGATGCTGTTCATCCCTCACAAGACACCTAAATAAACAAGTAATGTGAAATTAAGGAATAAGAATTATCAACTCAAATCTTTACCCGGTTGGCGATGAGACCCTTGAAATCAGATTATGTTCATGGCATACTTTAATGTTGTGCTGTAACGGTGTGGCTGCAGCACTTAACAGAGCTGTGTGGCATCTAGGGAACTCCATTGTCTGTAGTGTGATGAGCTCAGCTAGTTAATACGGTACTGGAAGCAATAAAAACTGTCTTGAGGGCCACAAGGTCTCATCCACTCATCTCAAGAGTAGCGAGGACTCCAAAGGTCAGGCCAGGTCGGCGGCCTACCCGTGGCTACCCTTGATGAGGAGACAGCGCTTAGATTCAAGATTTCTTCCTGAATTTTAGGTTATCTGGAATCCAGTGCTGCTTTCGTTAATTTTGAGCAACCAAACAGCCAGAGTATACAAAGAAAATCAGAAATTAAGGTGGCCTTGAGGACAGCAGGACAGCCACTTAGGTAAAGCAGTGTTCACTGAACTTTCCTACATGGTGTTCATGATTTTTTTTTTTTTTTTTTTAGAGCCCACCGAGTTTTTATAATTGGACATTGATATTGAACATAGAGGAATTAACTTTAGATAATTTATCTTGGTGCTCCCCTCAGACCTAAGGAAAATAGAGGGCCTTTTGTTTCATTTGACATGAATAACTAGAGGTTTTGGCTTGATTGTTGTGATTGAAACCCCAACAGGAAAATGACTGGGACTCATGTACATTGGCTCATGGATACCAAAGAGAAAAATCTGAGTGTTCCTACCTCTGCATTTTTAGACTTTAGACAGTGTCAGAAATTAGCCCCACCTTACAGTGTCAATAAAATGCTAATGATTAGAATGTACGTGGAAAGCAGAAATGGGTAAAGATACAAGTCATCTTTTGCAGGATGGACAGCTGCCATATTGATCCTGAGCTAACACTCCCAGATAAAATGAGCCTGGACAGGTTGAGTCATATGATAACAACGCTGCCATCCCAAGGAAGCAGTCTCAGAGTGAAGCAGTACAGCCCAGGCTGTGAAATGAAACCCACAGAGCAGCCAGTGAGTGTGCCAGGGCCTCTCCTCAATAGCAGACTGCATACCTGTATCTATGGGAGGGCCTTCCACAGCAGCATGAGCTGCCCAGAAGTGCCAGAGCAAGAGAGAGGATGCTGTCCCCAACAACATGGGGTGTGTAATCATATTGTCCTGTCCTGTTTCCACTCCACACAGTAGAAAATCCTACGAGGCTAACAAGGCAGAGGATAATGAGAAACATGCCAAGGTAAAAGAAAGGAGAAAAAAAAAGTGAGCAGGAGTGAGGGGTCTAACCTACGAACAAGAAACAAATGTGATCAATTACTCCAAGTGTGACGCTCACAGATACCTTATCTTATGGCTCCTTTAAGTAAAAGTCTGATTGTTACCAAATGTGTCTAAAAAGTGTGGAAGAAAAACACATTCATGAAGGGGAGAGGGGTGAAAGGGAAACACAACTTTATATGGATGTCAAACAAAACAAGTCCCCCAACCCCCACGCAATTCAGTTTTTAGTGGAGTGGAGTGGTTAACGGTGGCCTTCTCTGAGCAGGCAGTAAAATGGCTCAATGTTTGAAAAATAAAAACACCCAACATGACTTGGGGTGGGGGAGGGTCATCTGAACAGGAAACGACCACTGATGGTTTTGCATTCATTGGAGATGTTTGTTTTATTTAAATTATCTGACTCAGATATTTTAAAGGAGAAAGCCCACAGGATGATGGCAGGAACAGGGTCTGATAACAGGGAGCACAGGGGATGACTCTGTTCACCTTTGAATCACTCAAGGCACTCATGTTCACATCCATATCTTCAAGGGTGTCTTTATCTAAGATATATTCCTTGTCCTATGAATTACATGAAACTAGTAATTGTATTTTTAGTGCCATTCATCTTAACAGGACTGCTTTATGCCCAAGAAAAAGTGTAGCCTGTTTGAATGATGCCAAGCAGAGCAGGGAAGGTGAGGGTTAAAGCTGTGAGGAGGACTGAAGCCTGGCAGCTCTGGGCTGCAAGCTCCCCCAGCTCCCCATAAGTGCAATAGAATTAACACTATTCCTTTCTTGGAGATCCCAGGTCAGTAGGTGTTACAGGATTATGTTATGAGGTGTGACTATGGGGGTAGTAAGACTGTTTTTCACGCTCCACACACAGAAAGAGGCTCTTTTGACTTCAGTGGATAAAACATATTCAATTTCCTTAGGGCTCTTGCCTCTGGTCCTTACACACGTGTGTGTCTGCACAGACAGAGCCCATAATCATCCCCCCTCCGCCCCCCCCGCTCCCCGTTCCCTGTCAAGGAGCTTGGGGAATGGCAGGTGGAGGGCTTGTTTTAGAGACCAGAAATGACATCTTCAAGCTCACTGTCTTGCCACAAAGATGCCTAGCGGAAAGTAGAGACAGGATCCATTTCCAGAGGCTTCTACTTCAATAAAGTTCTAGCCTCCTGGAATCAGGCATGGTAGCCGTCATCAGTGTTTTGAGCATAATCTGCAGCATGTTTAGCTCTTGGGCTTGTCGGTCAGTCAGTGCATATGGAGTATTTAGGTGGTGCACTACACAATTTCCTGCTCTTCGCTGGTGCGCTTTTGTTCCCAGGGGCCTGCCAACCACCCAAGATTTCTAACTGAAACTTTGGTTTTCTAGAGTGGACATACCTACATTCATTTGACTTTCCGAAATAGAAGAATGGATTATATCTGTAGCAGAAGCCTTTGTGGGACATTTCCATTTATTTAGAAGGCTGATAACTTCCTTGGTGGACATTTTTGCTTGTTTATACTTCTTCCTTGTGTTTTTTTTTTTTTTTTTTTTTTTTTTTTGATTGTGGTTAATTGGACTATGAAAGCAACACAGGGCCACAGTAAAATTAAAATGCCACATAAATAGGTCTCCTTTGTCCTTGTAGATAGACCACCTTGTCCCTTGGCTTCAAAGATTCATTGCATGTAATTCCAAAAGGTTTATGTGAAACTGTATACACATATAAACACATTATAGGCTTATAGACAGAAGTCTATTTCTTGCAAATGTCTACCTATGTTTTCATAAACCTGCTTTAGTTTTGCAATACAATGTCAAAGATTTTTTTACTCTGTTTAATTTGTTCATTTAAATATTTATGTAATTATATAAACATACATATTCCCAATCATTACATCTGTCTGGCTCAGAGACACACACAATCAGTATTTTTATTGTATATCTTTCTAGATACATGTATTTTTACTAATTTACACAAATCCACGTTTTTTTTCTCCTTTTCATACTAACAGTATATAGTGAGCACACTTTTTTGCCCACTTACTAAATGTTCTTGTGGTCATCCTATTGCAGTGTATAAAGAACTTCTTCCTTTTTGTTGATTGCCTGGTATTCTAATGAATGGCTGTACTATTCTTTAACTATTCCTCTATGGTTGAACATTTGGGTTTTTATTATTGGGTTTTATTATATTTTTTCACTACTGCAAATAATGTCCAGTGAGTAACTAGGGTGCATTCCTTTATTATTTCACTTTTTGCTAATTTTCTCCGGCAAATTGTCCCTTTGGAAAACCATGCAGTTCCCAGTGCAAACAGAACCTCTGGAGTGGCTGGAAGGGGCTGTACAAGGAAGGTGGTAAGCAGAGCAGCCACTGTGGCTTTTTCTTCTCATGCACAGCATGATGCATAAATAAGGTAGAAAGGTACTGCCAGTCCGAGGTGAACAGAAGTACTTCTCCTACTTATGACACTAGGGCTTGTTGGTGGTTTTTTTTTGTTTTTGTTTTTATTTTTCCCAAATAGTTGGGAACTGCACATGTATTCTTCACATGGGGACTTAAGTGTACATTTTTCTTTCCTTGTTTACATATCTTTGGTTATAATACCTAGTTATGACAAAGAGAAGTGTACATTTTCATTGACCAGATGGGTATTTTACTTAACCCCACATGGTTCTTAGATATGTCGGACCTCTTCTATATTTGGACCCTGCCAACTTCGGGCTATGGTGAGCATCATAGTAAGTTGGAGTTCAGGAATCTCTAGAAAGAAGAGTGCTTGAAGCAGGAGATAATGTTTTGTTTAATTTTATGATGAGACCATGGCACTCTCATCCCTTTGGAAAACCATGCAGTTCCCAGTGTAAACAGAACCTCTGGAGTGGCTGGGAGGGGCTGTACAAGGAAGGTGGTAAGCAGGTTGTTACAAGGCCTCCTGGACAAGCACAGCCCTGGTTTTACTAGCTTCATGCCAACATATAAGCCTTGTATTTTTTTTCTGTCCCCCAAAACAGAAAACATTGAACCTTCACAGCATGAAGGCAATCTTGCTTAACTAAGACCTTTGTCACCCTCCACATGAGCCATTTGCCTTCTTTAAACAGGGGTGGGAGTGGGGTGGGTGTATATGCTTTGAGGGTCTTTTTTTACATTTTAAAGTAGGTAGGTTAAAATGAAATCTCTTCACCTGTATGAGTACTTTTGGATAATTGACTTTTTACTGTTTTCATCAGTATGAGAAAATATCAGGTGTGTTCTAGATAGCATGGAGGTAACACACGTGAGCTCCTTTCTGGGGTTCTGTATGGTCACCATGTCTTCATCCTAATGGTAGGAGTCAGAGGCATTTGTTCTGTTCCACATTTGCTGGGCAAACTGCTTATTTTGTGTGCCTAAGGCTTAACGACATTAGCCGGTACACTGGAATGGCTGACCTAACATGCATGTACAGAAGTGGAATTTTGGAGATTAACTTGTATTTGACCCACTTCAGGTCTCCTGGTAATGAGGAGTGCAGGGCACAGAATTAATCTCTCCCAGTTTGTGGCTCTCTGGGGTGCTGCTTGGTTATAGAGAGCTTGGCTTTTAAAAGTCTCTTGTGCGAAAGGGACTTTGCTGTCCTAGTCACTGGCTGCTCCTGGTTGGGATGTGGGACAGTTTCTTGCATCACAGCAGCATAGGGGAAGATTGTCCTGATAGCAGGTGAAAAGAGTCACCTGCATGGTTTGGTTTCAAAGGTGAAGTGGGGAAAATTTGGGCCAACCTTGTCAGATGCAATGCTTCCCTTTTCTTATCTGTGAAATCCCCATTTTTGTGAAGACTGCCCCAAAGCTTTCAAGCCAGTTTCCAAACTCGTGGAAAACTACCTTTTATTTATATTTCCAGCATGGTAGTACAGTCCTGCTGCCAGGAAGGTGTAAGTCAAGTTGATATAATTTGGATTGATTTGCTTTTAAAAGCTTCGTGATGGCGGTGTGGTTGATGCCCCAATGCAGGTCTCTCACAACTGGATTAATGCACTTAACGAACAATTTGACGCAGAATTTATTTCTATGGCTTTCACAGGTACTGCTAAATGCACTTATTATTTAGCAGCCATATTAATCCCTCCATGATGTGCAGCAGTGTGACTGGGCTAAACTCTGGGAAGATCTGTCTGGGAGGACCCCTCTGACCCACCACAATTCCAGATTCTTCTTGCTCACTAATTTTTATCATCTGGCAGATCAGGAGTAAAACCCATGGGATGCATATCCCAGCCATATTTCTCTTTCTCTCTCATGATCCTTTAACACAGGCAAAGGGCCAATGACAGAAGAGAAGATTGCAGCCAGAAGATGCCTGTGTCCCTAGATATGCATATAAGCCCCACAACTTTAGGATATGGCATTAGCCATTCAAAGTTATGGCCTTTGTTTGAGAAACCCCAATGTGGCTGAATTCTAGATTACATTGAGTGGATGATTTTTTAAAAAATATTTTTAAAAGATTTTTATTTTTGTTTTATGTATGAGTGTTTTGCCCACATGTGTATATTCTGTGGGCATGCAATACCCACCTAGGCCAGGAGGTGGTGTCAGATCTCCCAGGAGTGGAGTTACAGATGGTTGTAAGCCACCTTGTGGGTGTTAGGAACCAAATCTGGGTCCTGTGGAAGAGCAATGAGTGCTTTTCACTACTGAGCCATCTCTCCTGTGTCAGCAAGTTTCAAATGATAATGGCTGCACAGCTTCATGTCTGTCAAAGAGACCTAAGCTTTACCAACAAAAAAGAAAGGTTCAAGAATCAAGCTCATTTACTAGTCAGTTGCAAACCAAAACATCTTCAGACTCTTAGATCAGGACGAGCACAGGAATTCCTGGTTGTAGAATACAACAATCCTGTCTCTGTCTTCTGTCATTAGTAGAGTTTGTGTGCTTAATATTACTGTCAGAAAGGAGAGAAACACTGAAGGGTTGATTAGCTTTCTTCAAATTATATAGTAATTCAGCATTGTTTGGGGATCATTCTGAAAGAATAAACAATGGCAAGTATTTCTGGGCTATATTACAGTTTCTAGAACATTATGCCTGAAGTGATAATTTTATACAAATCCAAATACATTTCGACATATTATACACATATAGCGTTACAGTTTAGGTATCTTTAAAGAAATATACAATTATACAAGACTACCAAAGTACAAATACCCTCTTGGATAAGATATCACAGAGGCAGACTCTTTTGTTTACTTGTTCACAGCAAAAGAGAAATACTAATATTTGTAATATTTACTAAAACACAATGAGAATAAAAAACACTAATAAATTTTCAAGAATTTCCCAATTTTATAGAGATCTAGACAAATCAAGTTGTTTTCAATTAGAAGACTGATGATTGATGCTTCTCTCTGGTCATTTATGAAAATGGAGCTTGTAAGCAGCAGGTCTGTCAAGGATGGCCCTGAAAGATGCTTAACATGATTCACCCCCTTAACTCGTGTCTACCAAGGTCTCTGCAAATTCATGTGCTCTGTGGCATTGAACAGCACAAATGAGAAGTAAGTCTGAAATCAGGCATTCATAAAAGGTTTTGAAAACAATTACAGAGATTTAGTTAGACATTGATTTAAATTCCAATTAGCAGCAACCCCAAGATGTGATTTTTCTGTCTGTGGCTGCCAAGGAAGGCATTTTACAGAAATGCCTAGTAGACTGCAGCCATGGGTTTTCCTTTGAGTCCAGGGGAATTCACAGCCCTGGAGACAGAGCCAAGGAGGCTCTGGTGTGCAGCGAGTGGCCTTCCTCCTCGGACCTGCACTGCTGCCTGCTACACTTTACAAGCAGCTGCCAACATTGTCAGCACCGACCTGTCAGGGAGGATTTCCCAGTCCTGGCAAAACTCTGAAGCTTCTTTCTGACATCTTCAACGAACTAATTGTTGTCTCCTGCCTCTGTGAGTCCTCTGCAGTCCCAGTGAGTTAGTGTCGTCTCAAGAGACGAGAAAAGGGACTCAGAAAATCAATTTATCAGGCTATTAGGCATTGTCATCAGCCAAAACAAAAACTTGCTAAAGACATTAGGAAAAGTCGAAGAAATGGGTCCCTGAGAAAAGGTTACGCAGCATCCATCTTCTCTGCTCTTCTGACTGTTCCCATTCTTTGCCCATTTCATACCGTTTCCCTCTGTTAAAAGACACTTTATGACAGGCATTGTGATTTCTTTGGGACGGAGGGGAACCTCTTCTTTAGGACACAGTCTGGGCAAGTTGTGAGTGACAGTGGGAAAGGGTCCAATTGCCACCGAGGACACCAGGCAATAAATCATCCTACCCTGGCATCAGCTGGCTGGACCAATCCTACTTCCTGAGTAAGTACCAGGGCCTAGAGGGGACAGAACAGCCATTGTCAGCTCCTAGTGGCCACACTTTTGCTGAGATCTCTCAGCTTCCTTGGGACTGTTTGCAGAGAGCAGCACATTTGGAATAAATACTTAAATAAATTCCCCGGGAAAGGAAGAGAGCCTGGAGTCCTATCGTTCCTGCACCCAACAGTTCAGAGCAATTGCTAACTAGGGGAAATCTTCTGTTTTCATTTTATACACAATCAAGAAACTGCTCCCATCAAGCATGGGGTTCCCATTCTTAACAGTTTAAAATATAGAGTTGTCCTCAGAAATGAGTTTGTCAGAAAAATCTGTAACAGATGAAGCAGAAACATTGTAAATAGTTTGGGAGATAGATTTCTACAATGATCTCATAACTTGATGGGATTAGGGATTGTTATGTGTGTTCTCTGCTTTGCAATAATTAAGTAATTAGATATGCTATTAGTGTTTGTAAAATGTTGCTAGGGGTAAGCTGATGCCAAGTTATTTTAGTTAGAGATAAAAACCACTCAAGAATTCCTAAGAAGGCACCATTCAATGAATAATTAAAATTCATACAAAATAATTCCAAGTTTAGATTAGCTTACTGTCATACAATTTAAAGTTATATCTGAATCAATGTAATGGTAGTTAATTGGCAGATCATAACAGAAAGTATAAATACTGAAGTCTGATATTTTAAAATAGTCTTACAGCTATTATAATTATTTTAAAATTATTCTGAAAAATATGTACAGCTTATAAGAGAGCTTATACTGCTTTCTATGGGAAAACCTTTACCCTAATATCTTGGAGACAGGTTTGTAGCATACTTTTCTCAATGAAAAAAAAAATGAATGCTTTAATTTTGGGAAAATGCAAGTAATAAGTTGTTAAAATCTTATAGAAATGTGGCTGTTTCATGGGATGAAAGGATTCCTTTGTTTGCCCTCTGCCAAAATAACCCAAAGAAGTGCAAAATCTATCCCATCACCTTGATCTGCTTCATAAATATTTTGGGCTACTTACCATGTCCAACTAAGGCTCAGAAAGATCCAGTATTTGTCATTATATTGGAAAAATACCTGGATAATTGACAGGGTTTTAATGTTTTACCTGCCTGTTTCATGTAGACATGCTGCATATCTATTTCCCTCAGCAAAAAATATATCGTGGCCCAAGTTGCCTGTCAGGCTCCTTTATGGTTATGAAGAATACCTTGCAAGGAGCTGATGGATTCCCTACTTTCTCTGTAAATCATCGTGAGCTGTCACCTCAGAGCTGGGGCACTTTCATTACTGTAAAATACATGCGATGTAGATGATGTGCCCTTTTCTGTTTTAGTAAGACAAGGCTACGTGTATTTTAATTGTGAAAAGCCACATCGAATGAGCTGTTGCCTTTGTTTTTCCTCCTCCTGGGGTAACAACCAGTGATTGAGTGCCAGCGTTTAATATTGCTTGGTTGATGATAAGGGGCTGGCTGAAGGATGCCGGCATTGTGAATTCATAGCCAAGCAGTGACATCGACCAGATGAGATGATGGTGTTCCAGTCTCCATGACAGTTCTTTCTCAGTTTATCATCTTAACTAAAAAATAATCCCATCTAACTTGAAATCCACAGCAGCTATGAGGAGAAAATAAATCCAAACCTCAGCTCAGACTTGTAACCTAACAGCCATCATAAATAATCAGAGCCTATTTGAAGGTGGAAGATGGGACATTAGAAGCTATTTACACTTCTAGAGTGATGCCATCGATCAGTTGCGGCAACCCGTAGATAAGGCCCCTATGATGTCATGGTTATTTATGACGGGCATTGACAGTAAAGCTACTATGGAATTTCCTCTTCAGACAGCTTCATTCATTTTTGTTTGTGATGCATTTTTCTGTTAAAGAAGCAATCAATAGCAAAATTGGGCTGATAAAAGTATTACTTGTTTAATATGTGAAAAATGTGCACATTTGTAGGGGAGTGAGACCAAAGATGGAGAACTGAAAATTTCCCTTGCAACAGTTACTTGTTCCAGACACAAATACTCAGCAGATTTATCTCCCACCTCTGGGGTTAAAAGGGGATCTTCATACCCTTTTCCACCTGACTGAAAGCAGAGTCAGATGGTTTGGGGGTGCCCCCTCCATCCTATCTCCAAGTCACACTAGCTAACATGAAAGTGTAATCAGCACAATCATATGTGATACAACTAACACCCAGTGCTTTCTGAACATCCCTGCTGTCTAAGATGGGATTAGAGAAGATGCCTGAGTGTAATGTAAATGTCATGCTTCCTTTCAATGTCTTTCCCTTCCACTCCACTCCACATTTACACCAGACACAGCTTTCTATATAACACTGGCCAAAATAAATAAGCCGGCCATCTTAAAATGAGATTCCATATTCAGTGGGTCTGAGGGGTAGAGCCTGAAACAAAATAAAAGTATTATTCATCATGTTTTTAATTAAAATGGTTACCTTTAATTATTTAGTGTATGTGTGTCTCTACATGTCTGATGGCATGGTGCATATGTGGAGATCAGAGGGTTTCACGTGGTAGTCCATTCTCCCTTCCACCTCATGGGGCTGGGGATGAAACTCAGGCTGTCAGGCTTAATGGTAAGGCCTTTACCCACTGAGCCACCTTACTAGCCCCAATCTAGCATTCTAAATAAGTTCCTGGGTGAGGGCGTAATGCTGGCCCAGGGGGCAGCACCAGCAAGGCAGGGGTATGTTCTTGCCCACTGAGTGTCCCACTATAGTCAATGGTTTTTAAAAATCTTCACGTTCTGTAAGCTTAGAATATAATGGAGCAGGTGGAGCAGATTATACAAGGTCTTGTGACTATAGAATGTAACACAGTGAGGGAACAATCATGTGTAAATGCACCCCCTAAACAAAAACATACCTTCTAAAAGGCCATGAGAAAGTTTTATTGATAAAAAGGTCCCACTGGGCTTAATTGCTTCAGTAGTCCTGGTTCCAATAGGCAGCATTTCATTCAGTAGGTCTCTGTGAGGCACCTGCCGTCCTTGGCACTGGAGCACTTTGGGGACGGTACTCTGGCTCAGCTTTCCTGAGTGGCAGTCTGGGGTAAACTGGTCTAGAAACAGTTGGGCAGTTATGATTCTGTGATAATTGTTCCCTTCTGTAAGGAAGAGGTGCTAGGGGATCCATCTCTGTTGGTTAAGCATCCAGGGAAACTGCAGAGCAGTGGAGTCTCGGCTGGGTAACTGAAGATTGTGTAGCTGCTGAGGATGGTGAGGCAGGATGTGGGGGGCCTGGTGGTAAGAACAGCTTCTCTGATAGCCCCGGATCTAGGCATAAGGTGGTAGAAGGCACATCAGAGACACCCAAGTAGCTTTGCATGGTTGAACACAAATACTATCTGACTCTGGTATTAGCAAATAAATGCTATGTGTTAAACATGTTCTTGCGAGTACATAGTGTCTCCGTATTTTTAATGTGCTCTTAATAAGACAGAATAGGGTTTTGAAAATGTGTTTTCCTTTGGTAAACAGTATTGAAAATGGTCACAAAGGACAGATAAGCTGCCATGCAGGGCTAGTTGCTGATAGCATCTCTACCTTCCTGTTTGGCTGAGTATAGACTACACCGGGCATTAGTCACCAAGTGAAAAATACACTTTGACACAGAAACATCTTCCCACCTCTGTGTAGAACCCTGGAGGTCAAGCATAGGGTAATGTCCCATTTTAAAGAATTTTCCCACAAGGAGGGAATTCCCGCTGTGTATCACAGGTAACTTCTGACCACAGAGTACAGACCAGAGCTTCACAGTATGGAGTGATTCAAGATCAGGATGCTGTTAATGAAAGAGTGCTTTCCTATTTATGAGAAAGTGAAAAGTAATGGCCAGGCAGCAATAACCCCTTGGGGGGGGGGTTTGGTACCAAGGCCGTCAATTATGCTTTCTTATTATAGCGACATTTTTATCTAAACCGAGGGAAACTGGCATTAATATCATCTAGCGTAGTCTTGAAGCTAACTAAAACATGTGTCCTGGAGCTTACTGAGCTGCATATTAAAATCTCTGCTAAGCGTAGGCTTTTAACACATTGGTTGGTGTCTCCCTATGTCATTCTAATTCAAGTGGAGACATGCCTGACCGAGGCAAAGAGATCTTACTAAATCTCCTCCTGGTTAAAAATGTAGATATTAGGGCTTGGAGAGGTGTTGAGTACATAGATACCCTCAGAGGATAGAGTTCAGTTCCCAGCATCATGATGGGCAGCTTACAACTGCCTATAACTCCAGCTCCAGGGGTCCAGTGCCTCTGGACTTTGAGAGACCACGAACACTCCCACATATATATGATATACGGTAAATATTAAAATATACATGTATTATATTCAATGATTAAAATTAGCAGCACTATTCTTACCCTTACTCTAAATTGTATCAATCAATATACCGGCTGATTAAAATAATCTCTCAATTGAGCAGTGATACCATAGAGGTAAGTTTTCTTTGTTTTCATGAGAGGTTGAATCTTACCAAGGAAAGCAATCATGTGGGAAGACAGACTCATTTTCCATATCACTAACGTTGCTGCAGTGTTTTCCCCCAGTTGTTCTCTGTGATGCTAGGTATCACACAACCACCCCAAGCCCCTCTGCTTTCTGATTAAAAAATGACTCCCTTAACTAAAATATTGTACTCCTTTTTAGTCTCTTTTATTAAACTCATTTATCCTAGAGGTCATACTTAATCGTTTCCAAGAGCATTGTCAAGCTTGTAACAATAAATATTGGAGTTAATTTAAATGAGTCAGAGTTCATTCTCATTTAGCTGCCTGCCGTCTGTTTAAGTAGATCACCTGCCCAGACATCCTCTTCTGTGTAGCACTCAATGGAAATGGCTGGAATCCTAGCACAAAACTTTTAAGGAAGAAGGATGGCATTTTAATGTATAATCTTTTAAAGGCATAAGATAAATGGCCAGCAATTGATGTGTATTAAACATGCATTTTATTTTAAACACCGAGTTATCTTGAGTTTTCCCAGACTGAACATCATCTGAGGTATATAAGTAGCATAACTTTCCACATTTCATTTTCTCTCTGGGTCATAAGATGGTCCTTGGTGGTGAGCTTTTATTTGATGAGGAGAAATGTATTTTTTAATATTTCTCACTTTTTATAGAAGAAATATTATAGGAGAAATTTTTTTAATCTGCCTCTAAGACTTCAGGTGGTCCCTGGAAGCTCCTTAGATTCTATTCAGGAAATATTATTACAAGACTCTGTGTGATGATTTTTGAAAAGCTGGCTTCCTGTGACTCACAGAGAACATCATATGATTTTGTTGCCATTTAGTGCAAAACAAAGTCAGGAGAACCAGTGGGCACTAGGACTACTATATATAAAGTGGTCATTAAACATGATACCACAGAAGATGAATTCAGGAAGATTATTCAAAAATCTTACAAAACCAAGTGGAAACAGAAAGAAAAATGGAAAAGGATAGAGGAGTAGAGGGGTGACTCAATGTTTAGCCGCAATGGATGCTCTCCAGTGGGGAGGGAGGGTTCGAGGAGATGTATTTGGGAGCTCACAGTCACCCATAATGACAGTCTGAGGGGATATGATACCTTCTTATGTCCTCTGTCAGCACCAGGTATTCGTGTAGTTCATAGACATACATTCAGGCAAAGCTCTTATACATATTACAAAATGCTCATTTTGTAAGCTCCACCATGCTCCAACGAACCCTCTGTTACTTCTGGTGAGGGAAATCTAATAGATAATGCTTTCATCTGTCTTTATCAGACAAACTGCATATTCTTCTTCAGATGGCTCCTCATCTCTTCAAACTCCATCCTTGTATGTCATTAGCTCAAAGGGACATTGATTATTTACCACCATAAAATGACAACTGTTGGCTGTTACTCTTCCCATTTCATCTGATCAGATCAATAAGAATTTGAATATTCACCCTTGTGTCTGCAATACTTGAATGTCTTCCCAGTATTTTTGCACCGAGGAGCCTACATTCAATACAACACTTGTTGTGCTACCCTGAATATTGTTCTCCTGTTATCAACCGTGCTCTCCAACCTTGGTTCACAGCTGCATGCTGGAATCAGCAGATGAGGTTCTTGGCCTCTACGTCCTCTCTGAGCATCAGACTGGAATCCTTGAAGCTTCCAAGTGGCCTAAGGGCATCGGTTTTCAACCCGATTTTGTCTCAGTTCAGCAGCAATGATGAAATTTGTAAATGTACAGCCTGCTATGGGCAGTTTTCCTTCAATCAGCAGAATTGATTCCAGAGCAGTCACATTGATGTAAAGGCAGAAAAATCCAAACAAGTAACAGAAGTAGTCATAGAATTTGATTGGATAAACTAGGGTTAAATAAACCAATATGCTTACTCCATACAGATTTGACCCTATGAGAAAGAAAAAAAACTTGCAAATTCCTTTCTAAAAACCATTTTTTAAAAAAACACAGAATGTGTTATTAAGCCAATGAAAAACACTCAGGAGTGACTTAAGAATAGATGCCCCAAAAGTACATTACTAGTGACTTCATTTGCTTTTAGGTTTTAAGGACAAGGAAAGAAAGGAACTAAAAGAAGGGAAGGAAGAAAGGAACAAAGGAATGAAGGGAGGGAGGGAGCCAGGGAAAGACTCAGTCACATGAACACTTTCAAACAGAAATAAATGTAAACAACATCTGCTTGTTTTGTTTTCATTTTCTCTTTATCTGAAAGGTTTGTTTCTAACAGTGAGAATAAGTTTAGAAATAAAAACCCGTGTCTATCTGTAGTGTGTTTATTCAGCCACTGCATTACTTTCTAGCTCTTGAGCAAGTGGTGCTGGTATTAAGGAAGCTTATTTTGGGCAATACAGCATTTTAGAATAAGAAGAGGGCCTTGGGAGGTGGTTCATCTGGGAATGGTGCCTATTGCCAAGTCTGATGACCCGCAACCTGCCTTCAGTCCCCAGAACCACCTTCATATATATATATATATACATATATATGTATATATGTATGTATGTATATATATGTATATATATATGTATATATATATGTATATATATGTATGTATATATATGTATATATATGTATATATGTATATATATGTATGTATATATATATGTATATATATGTATATATGTATATATATATGTATATATATATGTATATATATATATGAGAGAGAGAGAATTTGGTTCTTTTGTGCTCTTCTGACCTCCACATATGTGCAAACCTACACACACACACACACACACACACACACACATATGTACATGTATACACACATATATATATAAACATTCACACTCATACACATATATACACATGAACAAACATACACATGTACACACATTCATACACACACATAATGCCCTTACATACATGTACATGTGTGACCATATGAACATATACACATGTGCACTCATATACACATATATATACATATACATATACACACATAGATACACACACACACACACACACACACACACACACACACACGGAGTAAGTACTTTTGAAGAGAGATTACTCATAAGAGATCAAGTGACAGCAGGAGCATTAGCCAAGGAACTGATCAGATGGAAGTTACCCCATCTCCCAGTGTCTTTTGTGCATCCTAACTCTGCTGCCTTATTATTTCTGCTGTACTCTATTAACTTCAAAACACCATGGATGTTTTTCTCTTTCTCACTGGTGTTTATAGCTTTGACACTGTGTAGTGACAATGGTTGGTGGCTCACCTCCTGTGTGTCATGTACCTCCACGTCCCTTCCCATTTGCTGCCCCTCTAAGCTTTCTCTTTCTTGACTTCAGCTGAGCCTCATGAGCAGTGACCATTAGAGTTGCCCTTCATTGACATGCGTGATGCCTGGGCAAGCTTCTCCTGAACATTTTTGTTGGTCAGACACAATGGAAGAGGGTATTGGGAATCTGAATTTCATAAACTAGGATGCTATGCTTTTGGTAGAGTACCATATCTTTTGGAAGATGTTTTTCTCTGTTAACAAAAAATACTTTCTCCTTTAGTGGTATGCTTTTCCCCACTTCTCCAGTTATTTGAATTTTAAAGACATTTCATACTAAGTTTGTTCTCTGTGATTGAATTCACTAGTTACAATGGTTTGGGTTAATTCGCTTTACTGGTGAAATTAAGTCTTAGTTAAGTAGTGAGTCTGAATCACTTAAATAAGATACATTGTAAGTAGTCAGCTTGAGTTAGCAGAGCTTATTGTGTGCCAGTGCTATTTCATCAGAATATGATATCCATTATCAGATTTAAAAATGAAACTTCTATGTTATTTTATGTTGTCAGGTTCATCACTAAGTAGCACAGGCTGGCCTCCAGCAACTACTCCCCTCCTTTCTGAGTAGCACAGGCTGGCCTCCAGCAAGTGCTCCCTCCTTTCTGAGTAGCACAGGCTGGCCTCCAGCAAGTGCACCCTTCCTTCCTGAGTGCTGGAGCTATAGATGTGTACTATCATGTGTGGCTTAAACATTTTGTGAAATCCTAAATGTTAGTGGAAATTTACATGAGATTGCCCATGTGGTATGGATCTACGCACACAAAGTACGTGTATGTGAGTGTTCAGGGTAGTTCACTGTATTTACCCTGACACTGTAAACCGTGCATACACCAAGACAGTCTTCTGCCTGCTGCAACCTTCTTCTTGCCTGCTCATTAATCACTGGACACTAAGAACACA
>NW_022196899.1:23718716-23733514 GCF_008632895.1 Mastomys coucha
TCATGGTACAACAAAAATCCTGGCTCTGACTCTTGTTCTGGCTCATTTACATTGGCCTGCCTGTCAGTTCAAAGCTTCAGGGAATTAATATTGCAAGATTAAAAAGTGAAGTCCTTTAAGCAAGCCATCTTAGAAACTGTGGTTAGTTTTTTAGGGAGGGAAAAAAAATGAATTCTTCCAAGGGCCTTCAACTTTGCTAACCATGATTTCCCGTCCAATTCTCCCTTCTCCTTGCATGATGGAAGGCTCAGCCCTTCTTCAACTGTGTTGTGGGTGTTCCAGTCCTGCCTTCTAAGCAGTGGCCCACGGGGCATGTGATTTCGCTATGATGATGAACTAAGAGATTATTTTAGGTATTGTTTCTCTTAGTTGTCTTTTGATTTGTACTTTTGGGGGGATCCATTTGAGGATAAGAGTCTTAGAAACACCTTAGAACTCCATTTTTAAAAATTTTATTATTATTATTATTTCTTTTTATAAAAGACACATTTTCTGCAGCCATCTGGTTTCCATGTAAGTGCATGCTGTGACTCCAGAGCCATCCAAATCCCAGGGCGCATCTCACTTGCTCACACTCTTTTCTGGTGAATCAGAAGAAGAATCAAAAGCCTCTTTGAGGCTTACAGAAAAGGAATTCCACATGTGTGAGTGTGTGCGTGTACAGGCAATTTATTTTAGAGAAAAGCCCTGCTCAAATCAAATGAAAACAATCTAAACATGCTTTTAAAAGATTAAAATAAAAAAAGAGACGAATCTGGCAAGCCCTTTGAATTTTTATAGTGGGGTCAATTTATGTGGTCCATCCTATGTCTTTTCAGATCAATTTTTAATGGGACTGAAGATAAACGATGTGTTAAAGATTCCTGTAGTCTTCCACTGTCTTGTGACACTTGTGCAAATAGAACGTGCATTGCTGATAACTCTTCCTGCCTCCTTTGTAATTTACTACAGACCATTTTTGTAGAGATACTATTTCTAAGTGCTTGTTATATAAAACTTGTATTGCCTTTTGGAGAGATGGCAATTAATATTTTTGCAGTACATCTTCTATTTATAAACCACTGTGTGCAAACCAGCCCTTTTAGGTAACTACAATGACTGGTCTCAGTTTTGAGGTGAGGAAACCTTTGTTTAGAAAGACGCAAACCCCCCATGGTCACAGGCTCTTTAGGTTGCCTTCCTGTATTATTATCAATATGACAATGACCCATGTTTGTTGTTTGTAGGCTATTTGATCAAAGTGAGACCTACATCTGGGTGGTAGGTGCCGTGGAATTAAGTGGCAGGAGGATGCCTGTCATTACATGGAGAATTTAAATGCAAAAAACAATAAGAATAGCTGAGTGGTAATAATTATAATTATTAGTGTTTTTTAGAAGTAGGGTCGGTAAGATTTGCATTACCGTCAGAGTCAGCATCATTATGGGAAACTGAGCTCCTGTGCATCTGTAGACAATTGAACACCACACACCTATACCTCTGTCAATAATACATGTAGCTATAAAGCATATTTATTTGTAAAAATTAAGACTGTATATAAATAAGAACATACAATGGTTTTTGTTGTCAAAGTCCAGTAAAACCTTGCTATAAAATATTGCTTAGATAGAAATGCATATACTTAGATAATAGGAAATTTCTTTTCTGTGGCTTACATTTATTTAAATTTTTGAAAAGACATTTATACTTATTTTATGTGTGCGGGTACTTTGCCTGCATGTGTGTTATGCACTACAGGCATTCGGTGCCTAAGGAGGCAAGGGGCTACATGGGATATTCTGGAACTAGAGTTACAGACTGTTGTGATAGCCACCATGGGGCTGGGAAATGAACTGGGGTCCTCTGATCATCCATTTATTTGTCAAAGGTTGACGGATCAAAAAAAGCTTAAATTTCAACTTCATTACAATTAAGACCTGGCTTGTAAATCACATTTAAAATGGTTTTGACATGTATTTATTTATTTACTTGTATCTATATATGTGTGTGTATGTGCATGTACATGACTATCTGAGTGTGAACCATACATGTGTGAAGATCATAGGACAATTAGAGTCTGTTCTCTCCTTCCACATGTGAGTTGTGGATATTAAACTCATGTCATTAGGCTTGGTCACCTTGTCTGAACAGGAAACCTATTTTACTATGGAGAGAATGTAGATAGCTCAGAATTCAGTGGACTTCTCAGAGCTCACCAGACTTAGGGTATCCTCTTAGTTACCCTGTAAAAGGCACATAGTATTCACTCCTGTATATGGATAAGAGATGCTGGCCCAGACTCCCCAGATGAGTTTTAAGATAAAGCTATTTCAAATATTTGATACATCTCTTGGGACTGATTGTGTAAATTTTGAGCTGAATTTAAATTAAGAGCCTAGTAAGAGGCTATCTTTTTTCTGTTAATTAATTAATAAGATGTGTCCCATATAGTCCAGGCTGGCTTTGAACTACTATGTAGCCAGGGAATGTGACTTTGAACTCCTGAGATCTTCATGCGTCTGTTCCCCAAATGCTGGTATTATAGGCATGTGACACCACACCCAGCTTTTTTGTTTGTTTGTTTTTGTTTTATCTCTCTCATATAACATGTAGCATGTGGGCTAGATAAAAACACAAGCACTATTATAGTCCACAGACTGAAACTCTTTATTACTTCTATAATATATTAAAGGGACTGTTTGATTTTGTTTGTTTTAAGTAAAATTAGAGATGGAAACCATCTAAGGCATGCATAGAAACTGATGGTCATACAGTGTTAAAATCACAATTATTGCAGTTTATGTAGTTTGCTGAATGAACTACGTATTGGTCTTTGAAAATACCTTAATAAGATTGACCATGGCCTAGAATATAACACCAGTAGTCATCTAGTAATCATGCTTGTTAAAACATCCAGTCTTTCGTTTCCCTCTTGAAGTAGTTAGCTTGTCTTGGGCTGGCACAGTGATTCCATGATGACCCCTGGTGCATTAGTTCCATCATGCCCTCTGGTACATTGGTTTCATGATGACCTCTGCTGTGTTGGTGCCATGATGCCCACTGTGCCTTGGATTCTTTTAGTGTTTTAGCCTTATCACATCTGGTCAATGGCTTCCTTCTTAGGAACATGATGCAGCCATTAAAGCTGCAGTTATCATATTTGGTGGATAGATAAGAGGAGGGTGGGGAAAAGCAAATACCAATTCCAACTTCTCCTGAAGTTTCATATAAACATTAATTTTATTTTTTTTACATTTTATCTATTAGATGTTAATTTCAGGAGAAAAGAAGATATTAGATAGGTCACAATTAGACTGTCACATTGAAGAGCATTAAAATTATGTCAACTACAAAATTGCCCATATGTCCATATTGTAGAAAGCTCTCCTTTTATCAGAACTATATCAGAGCCCTTCCTGAAAGGATGCTGTCTTAGTTAATGTTTCCATTGCTGTGAACAGACACTATGACAAAGCAACTCTTATAAAGGACATTTATTGGGGCTAGCTTACAGGTTCAGAAGTTCAGTTTGTTTTGTCATCAAGGTAGAAAGCATGGGTGTGTCCAGGTAGGCATGGCACTGGAGGAGCTGACAGTTCTACATCTTCATCCAAAGGAACCCAGAAGCAGACTGTCTTCTAGGTGGCTAGGAGGAAGGTCTCAAAACCCATCCCTGACAGTGACACACTTCTTTCAACAAGGCCACACCTCCTAATGGTGCCACTCCCTGGACCAAGCCTATTCAAACCACCAGGGATGCATTCAACATAATAACAGGCAGATTTCCCAGTTGTTTGGAGGAGTTTTTCAAAGACAGGAAATTATTTGGGGAATGGTAGGATTGTAAACAAATGTATCCTTTATTTTACTGCTTCCATTTCTGTGTTGGGATTATAGCTATGTGTATAATTTCTTTGTTTTTTTTTCTCTTATACATAACAAGAAGTCCACAGGTGAACAGACATAACTCTAGAGTCTATCTCTGAGCTTGTGACTACTTTTTGTGCAATATCTTTGATAGATAGGATTGCACAAGGATCTAGAGCAGTAGTTTTCAATCTTGCTAATATAGCAACCCTTTAATCCAGTTCCTCATGTTGTAGTAACTTCTAACCATAAAATTATTTTCTAATTATTATGCTACTTCATAACTAAGTTTAGTACTGTTATAAATCATAATGTAAATGTCTATGTTTTCCAATAGTCTTTTGGGGGTTATGACCTACAGGTTGAGAACCACTGGTATAAAATGATTCTGATCTTTATCATTCTGTCTCTAGATTCCAGGAAAGAATTGGGCCCTTATACACCATTGATATCTATTAATATTTCAGAATGAAAGTAGGGAAGAAAGCCATATTATAAGAGGATGCCAAATACAAGGGTCAGTAATTCTTTCTTCTGCTGTTAATTTTCTGAAAGACAGCATGCTCATTTGTAGCTAGACTTGTACCTCAATGAGCTTATATGATGTCCCACTGACACATTGATCAAAAGTGTCAAATATAAGTTATAGAATTTTACATCAATGGTGCTGAGCCTGTGGCTGCGCTTCTATTGTTTAATCTTTGAGATATTTCATGGAAATTATTTTGATTCTGCCTGAGTTTGAAGAATTGAACATATTATCTGCATTGAGCTCATGTTGGATCTTGGCAACAATTAGAAGAAGCCCAATAGAACCTAAATATTCTCAGAGTCCTCACATAGCCATGCCCTTAACCTTCCTGGCCTTCAAGACATCTGCTTTTCTAACTCTGCTCTAGTTTCAGACACTAAGTATTTATAGAGGCAGACACTTTGGTTGATATTTAGGCTTTAACTTGTATGCATAGGCTTAAGTCTGTATGCTCTTCCTTCATGTCACGTCTGGATCTGTTTGCTTCATTCAACAGAATCAAACAGCTTCCAAAGTAGAAGCACCATAGGAAAATTCTAGTCTTGTTCTGCCTCGGCAACTAAATGCAATGTGTTGCAGAATGTCGGGGATTGCTTGAGGACCAACTTGGGATCATTAGAAAGTAACATTGTCTTTATTCACAAAATTAGATCAAATGTGACTAATCTTCAACTTAAAAAAACATTCAGGATTCTCAAACATAAGAATTTCACATCTGCGACTTAGACAAAGAACACGTCCATATCTTCATCGAGATATTTCCACATTTGTATCAAGTAACATTTCTTCACTGGAGGATGTGCAGCGTTATCAGAAAGACTTTCTGTGTAAATCTTGGGGTGATAGCCAGGCAACTAATGGTGTTTACCCTGGCTCAGTACAGCAATTCAGACAGCAAAGAATCTTGTCCTATAGTCAGGTTCTCAGACTTGACTGGCCATGAGTCTGACATATTATGTTAATTGGATTAGAAATGTAGTTCAAGACATGTTTTTAAAAATTCAGGAGATCATGGTTTCCAGCACCAGGTCTAATACTTCTCTAACACGTGAATGGAGAACTGGGACATGATCTTGCATTGCACTGGGACTAGACTTGGGAGCTTGACCTCCAGATCTACCATTTTCCTAAGCGGGTAGGCACTGCTATACATCTGCACATAGTCAATTCACGTTATATTCAGCACTCTAATCATTTCCAATTCCAACAAACTCCACTCGCCCCAGACATTGGCTAAAGACCGGTCAGACTCCAGTATATTTGAACAAACCCATAGCTTCTTTTTCCACAAAAGAATGTTTTAAAAACACTTATAGGACACTGAATATTTTTGTTCATTTCTTTGATGTCAAGACTGAACAAACTTTCTCTTAGCCTTCTGGAATTTTCCTCTCGTTCTTTTGCTCTGAGCAAGCAAATCGAGATGAGCTATGAAATCGGACGTTTCTGCCTTGAAACACAATCTAGTTGACTTGTACAATTGGAGATGTTGACAAAATGTGTAGTCAACATTCAGATAACTGCACTTAGTTCATTTTGTGTCAACAGGGAGGGTGAAAAGTGCAACTTAACTGGCTTGGTAAGATTGCAAGGAAGGGCTGAGCACACAAGAGACAACAAAGAGATAGCTGGTAAGATTTAGTGGCTGGTTTCAGCAGGGGTGGTGAGCAGGCGGTGTGGCAAAGTTCAGTCGGGTCACACAGAGTGCAGGGACTTCCTTGTAGACACTGAAAGCATAGGATGGGCATAAAAGTCTCAAATGTTGTGATCCCGAGGCAGCCGGAACCATCATCAATGGAGCTGCTTCTGACTAATCCTGCTGTTCCTTTTGATCCAGGAAGTAGAGAAATCACCTTATCTCTCATGTACCAGGATGATATAATTAAAATAGGACATGTTTTTGAAGTGAGGCCTTTAAAGGCTTCAAAGGAGGTGTGGAGTGTTGCAGGATCAGCATCTGTCTGCTTTTCAAAGACAGTTATGAGGGACACATTTATTTAACAAAGAGATCCTTCTGAAAGAGGGGCTGCCTCAGTAAATGACAGAGTGTGTATGTGATGTCTGCTGCTTTGTACGTACCACCTACAATGCAGAGTTTACTCACTGCCATAGAGCATAACAAAAAAGAGCACAATATCTTTATACTATATAATTTTTTCTTCTATAGAATGATATTATCTATATGGGAAAACATGGTTTTTATTAAGGCTCTACATCAAGGTATATCTGTGCATCACTGTAAACGCCAACAAATGCATGGGATTTCTTTGTAAGGAAGATCATCTGAGTGGGATGACCTGGTGTCCATGATTTTGCATATGTAGCTCTTTGGCACGCCTTCTGTATCTGACCCTATAATTGACCTTGGAAGCAGCTTGCTTTAACCATGATGGATGTTGCAGAAGATTTATTTTTGTCATCTAAGAGTTGAGTCTTAGGCTATTGGGAACATAAAAACTGCTTATTGAAGGTAGGCTTGGCAAACCTTTGCTTTCAAATAATCTTCTAGAAGCTCATCTAATTTGGCTAATTAGCAGGAGATAAAATATACCCACATTGTCCTTTGCGGTGACTCGAACCCTCTGCCCTTCCTTGATGATAATAGTATTAAATGCATGTGTACTTATATCACTGAATATTAATTGGCATGAACTCAGAGCAGGATTTTGTTACATATCCAAACCTGTTTCTGAGATGTATTTTAATGGCATATGAGTATTTTAATATACTCTGAAAATTGATAGAAATAATGAAAGTGACATAATTCTTGCTGATCTGCAAAAACAGAAGTTTAGGCACACCTTAATTATTGTGGCCTGATTTTAATAAATAATTCAAGAACGAAAGAGCAGTTGTTTCCGAGGGAGGCAGGAGACCATTCAACTAGTACTGACCTTGTCACTGGGAATTAAGCTCCTTCTCGGAATCTAAAAATCAAAGCTTAAAAGGCCACTCTCTCCATAATATTTCATTAACTTTTCGAAATGAAATACCTATTGATTAGATTTTCTTTCAGATAATAAATTCTACATGTCTACTCTGTCACTTCAATTACAGTATTTACTTGTACACAAGGAAATGTTTTTACATCTGAAATGAATATACGTTCACAATTGCACACTGCTGAGGCTCAGAGGCTGTGGTCTGCCTTCTCTGAGCACTGAGTGCTTCTCTGAGCTCAGGAATGCTTGACTCCTCTCCTGTTCCCTCAACAGAACTTTCTTGCTGTTGTTATTGCTCTTGCAGAGGTGACTCTTGTCTCTCCCTTCCATAGATCTGGCTCATTCTTCCAAACCTAGTTGCAGTAACACTTCCATTCTAAGGTCTCCTCAAGCACCTTCTCTAAAGCACAAGATCCCTCCTTTCTGACTTCTGCAGATTCATTGGCATACATCATTGGTTCCTCTTATATTAAGTTGCTTCTGCTGGTCATGGTGGCTCCTCAACCACCACATTCTCATGGTTTTCTAGTACCTGACTCAGTGATAGTAACAGAGTGTTTCCAAACTCAGAGCTTCATGTTTTGGACTCTGAAGTGTTTTGTTGTTCCTGACCTTTCTGCTTGTGAAATCCATACAATCTCAGAGATCCTTATGCTTTTGTAGTTTCCATGAAATACTGATACCCAGCAGCTATCATGCCCAGTCTCAATCCTAAATAGCATGGAAAGTTGTTTTATTAGTTGTTAAAGGGAGGCTAAAAAAACACCAGGGATCTGCCTATAGAGGGATGGAATGGATTCAGTGTCCTTAAAGGATCAGCACTGAGCTACATCTTTCTTTCTTCTTCAATGGTGTCTAAATTCAGAAGCAAGGTTTATTGGAGTTAGCATGGTATACAGTCAAGAGTGATGTTCATGTTCCTTTCAGACAGATCTACCCTAAGCTGCCCAAAACCACTGCATTAACACTTTAGAAAAAAAGATGTGTTGAACTCTTAAATGCAGCTTTAAACATGATGAAATGTGGGTGAGAGGAAGCCTCAGTGGTTCACAGTGTTTACCATGAAAGCACGGTAAGCTCAGAATCCCACAAATCATGTAAATACTGCCAGAGCCAGTAATTCCAGCCTTGGGATTCAGAAACAGGGATCCCCAGAGCAAGCTGGCTGGGGAGAGGAGTTAGGGATTGAGAGCCAGCGAGCTAGGGATTGAGCTAGAGATTTAGAGACTTGAGAGGCAGTACATCATTGAATAAAAGAGAAGAGAGATGGGGTGACTCCTGACATTATCTTCTGTCCACCCCACCCCACAAAACACACACATACACATACACACCCATACATGCACATACACCACACATAATTCATACATATACATGCATACAAATGCACATACATATACACATACACACCATACATACATTTATATGTACATGTATGTATATATACATGCAGATACCACACACATATACATATACACACATATATATTACACCACACAAAACTTTATACATACAAACCCACACAGACCACACACATATACATTCCACACACATATACACATATATACATACACACACATACATGCACATATATACATACCACGCATGCACACACACACACTACAGTACACTCAAACATACACACAAATACACAAAAGCATACCATTCCCAAACAAACTCACACTAACACCCCACATACATGTATGCACATACATGCACATATGCATGTACAAACATGTATACATTACATACTACATGCATACACACACACATGAACAGGAAACGAATAAAAGGAAGACTTTATTTACTTGCTGCGACATGTTTAGAGTCATGTCATGACCTTTATTCAGTGTTTCTGAATTCCCTGGCAGAGAGCAAAGTCTGTCCACATCCACTCAGAATTTGGTAGCCAAACAGTGATACTGTGACTTTAGTCATTGTTAGAAGTGCATTCTAGCAACCATCTGAAAGTGACACGAGCTGGACCCTGCTCCGTGCTCCTGTGCCTTGCCCAGCCCTCTGCTGCTGTGTTCCCTAAGCATGCTTTTGTATCTCTCTGTGTACATGAGGATTCTCAAAGCCATGAAAGTTAGATCCTAAGCTTGGCACAGACCATTCTAGACTTAGCTCTGTTTCCTGGGAAGCCCAGCCATGTGTAGTGTGAAAGCTGTTACTGTAGGACTGATATCCACAGGCAAGCCTTGTCCTTAGAGTGTGGTCTGACTTTGCTGGGATGAGAGAGTCAAGTAGCTGGAAACAACTATGGAAATACCCTCAGTGAAAAGTCCCCGTAGTTGGATATCTGCGCAAGTTCCTCCTGGCACACGGGACCAATGGCGAGGTCCTTGGCCCCTCTTCCTGTACTACTGGGGAAGTTTGGGCTCTGGAGTTCTAGCACGTTCAACGTGTTGGAAGAATTCGAGACATGGAAGGCCCGGCAGCGGAGGGAGGGAGTAAGATTGGGCAATCTTTCCTGAATCCCATCTCCTTAGCTGGACCTGAGGCTTTGCCTGAACTTCTTGAAGGTCAGTTTTTCTCCCTTGCTAAGTAATAATTAAATATACTTACCACTCAGAAAGCCTCCTAAGAGAAAATCTAAGAGATGTTATTTATAAAAATTTCTTGAAACCTGTAAAAACAACTGCTTTTTTAAAAAGACAAACATATATAGTATATGTTTATATATGTATATAGTGGTGAGTAGGTGTTTGAACACCCCCACATCTCAAAGATGCTTTTCTTACAGAGGGCATGCATGTATCCTTTCCTCTTTGTTTGAATAGTCTCATGCTTGAGTCCTTCTCGCCTGGACTGTGGTAGACACAGCTTTTGTTACCCTACCAGGGTACATGTGGTTTTCTCATCTCTAAGCTAGGAACTAGGGTTCTAGCGAGGAACAAAGCACCCAGTACTGTGGAGAGTGCAGAGCCTCAGTTCGCCTCTGTCCTCTCCCACACCCATGCCTCTTCTGCATGAAATAAAATCCTCCTTGCATAACGCACCGAGTTCCAGGAACACATTCCTGCAAGCCATAGAGGAGAGAGAACCACTTCCCTGTGTCATTCTGCTGGGCTGGGCTGATGTCATAGCTGTACTCCTGGCTGCCATTTGGTCAGAAGACATTTACATGTGTTGAAAAATCGCCAAGGAGGCCTGTTTCCTAGGATGGGAAAGAAGGCATGTTTTGTCCGTTCTCCAAGTCCTCCTTGCACAGATTACTGTCAAATCCCAGCACTTTATTTATAAAAATGCCAGCATGCTCTGATTATTTGGCAAATGACCACACTGCTGTCAGGGTCAAAATAGCACAGAGAATATAAAAACAACCTCCATTTTTATCGTGCCTGTCACAGCTGGGAGGAGCATGGAACAAGGATCCATTGTTTGGAGAGAAGCTGCAGAGGCAATACACTCAAGTTCTTTGGTGGCCTCTTGGGTAGAGGGACTGTGGTCATATTTGGTAAAATGGTTCTTCTATTACAGATAGACATAGACCTTGGCCCAAATTAATTTCTTGGTTTAGCACTGCAGTTTTGATATTTTGTTGTCTTGAGATAGGCTTTGGTCTGTCTGTCTATTTCTGTCTCTGTCTTCTATAGGTTCATAGATCTTCCCAGTGTTTCCAGGCCACAGGTAGGTAGATCCAGCAGTGTTCTGCCTCATGGAATCTACCAGGGAATGAACTTCTAAGGAATTCATACTTCAATAATGACCTTAGAAGGAACATACACCCACTTCTTAGGAAGAAGGAGTGAGCACAGGGTATCTATTTACCAAGTTCTGGTCTGAAACTCTTCCCTTCACAGGTCTGGATGAATCCTAGGGGCAGCAGCACTTCCTCTGTTAGTTAGCAGTTGTAAAACATATGTATAAGTATCAACAATGCTATGTCCTCAGGTTTCAGGCTCCCTTCATGATATTATTTGTTCTTCCTAGAGAATTGTTAATCCCCTTCCCCAGACACAAGCTGTATCCTTGTATGAGCCCTTTGATGGGTGAATTGGAATTATTTACTTGTAGTAGCCATTCATCAGCATTTTCTGCTTTTAAGAATTTTTTTTAAGATAATAAATGAAACACTTCTCTAAAAAGAATTCATCATATGATCTCTTAGTTTCCACAGAGGGAACGTTATTAGGTCATTTGTGGTCAATTGGAGAAAGTGCTTGAAGTGGTTTTTAATGATGAAGTTTCACACTAGAGCTTGTGAGGGGTGTTGAGCTTCCAGGGGCTTCCATGGATGTGGCTAATCTAGCAATGTACAAGACATGGCCCTAGATCTGTCTTGGGGATGTGTAAGATGATAGCAGGCCTTAGTGTAGAAGCAGCACCCTGCTGAAAGAGGTGTACTCACTATCAAATTAGTGACATTTTGGTAGTGTTGAATATCATTCTGGTCTAAACATCATAGTGAAGTTGAAAACATACATAAGACTAAGAGAAGACACCTGGCTGAACTTGCCAAAAATGTCAAGTCACTTCCAGAAAGTCCAGTGTCATCTTATAGCTCAAAAATTATGGTGTTTGGCTGAGGTGTAGTTCAGTGATGGCTGATTGTCATGCTTAGCATGGACAAGGTGCTGGGTTTTAGCCTCAGGACACATAGAAAGTGAATGGAGCACATGTGGAGAAGTCAGTATTATTTTATCAAGTCATGATCGCATTTTATTCAATAGCAATGAAGGCAGATAAAGCTGTATGAGCCTCTGTGTTCTAAACGTCGGAAAGCCAACCTTAGCAACCAGACAGAACTCTCTCCAGTGTGTTCTGCAGAAGTCCAGTTGCACTGTCTTGACCTTTAATTTAATTACAGGCGAGCATTAGGACTGTCTTTCCACCCAGGGTAGCTCTTCCGCAGTCCCTTCCTGAAGCTTACAACTCATTGTATCTGTGTCTGTCTGTACCTCTACCTTTATATCGATGCTAGGTGTCATGGCTGCACCCTTTGCCTATGTTTTCCTTTCTTCCTTGTGTCCCTCTCATCTTTCTCCAGACGTTGTTCCCCAACCTACCCTACGCCACACCACCAGGCAGACGCCGCCCTTGAACAACAAAGGTCACAGTCTTCCAGGCTATGTTTCTCTTCTTTCCACTCTGCGCTCTTATATATTTTCTGGTGGCATCACACGCACTGGATGATGTTTCCACTTGGTGGGTAGGGCCTGGTTCTGGTGATCCTCTTCTTGCTCCATTTATTTACCAAGGCTTTCTTTTTCCTTTAGACATCTGTGAATTTCCCTTTTATAACTAAAGCCACAGACTCTATGAACCCTTCCAGAACCTCAGGCGTAAATATTAGTAGAATCATATTAGAGTGACATGGCTGGATGGTCCACTAGGCAGTGCATCAGGTTTAAAGCATGCCCTGTCATAAAGATGTTCTCACAAATACTACTTTCTGGTAAATTATTTTTCTCCTTCAGGTCTAGGATTTTGAATCAAGCTACTTTTAGAACATTTATAAAAGTAAAGCTAAATAACTATTACCTTGCAAAGAACAGGAACATATTTTATGACCACAAAAGTAGGTATTTATCTCTTACTTGGTCACAACGGCTCCTACCTCAACCAATTTTAGTCTAAGCCTTCCTGGGACCAGAAAGGAGAAACTGAGTAAAACATCTTCAGTCAGCAGTCGTAATTCCATAATAAATATGTGGCTAGTAAAAGGACAGACAACATACTACCTTATACAAATTATGTGCTTCAAGCTTACAATTATCCTCTGCCTCCTCAGGAATCCTGGGAGAGTTTCTTGGAAGTTAAAAATCACCATTTCTTTATTCCTTGCCTCTTCTTTCCACACTTGCCAGAGCACTATGACACAGATACATCCAGGAAGATGTGTTTGGAGATGAGGATGAGCTCTGTCATAATTACTGTCATCGTCTAGAGAAATAATGTTCTTGCTCATACACCTTTCATTCTTCTTCACTAGACTTTTGTCATTGCTTTTCCTTTGCCTTCATAGGTCTTCATATGTACCTTCCTTCCTAGAATTCCTGAGCTTTCTGGTTTGTCTGGGAGAGTCCTAGCTTACTGGTTTGACTCCTGAGTAATAATTAATAACACCATTTTCTTTTTTTAATATTTATTTATTTTATGGAAGTACACTGTCACTGTCTTCAGACACATCAGAAGAGGGTGTCAGATTCCATTACAGATGGTTGTGAGCCACCATGTGGTTGCTAGGAATTGAACTCAGGGCCTCTGGAAGAGCAGCCAGTGCTCTTAACCACTGAGCTATCTCTCCAGCCCCATAACACCCACTTTCACTCTCAAGAACATCTTATTTGGATCATAAATTCCATGGTCCACCTATTTATATTTGCCCTTGATCTTCAACCTTGCAAATAATCAAATGTCCATCCTACAGCTACTCATCAGTCTATATAACTTCTCTTAATCCTTCCTCAGCAGCCTGATTCTGTTTGTCTCCATAACTATATACTGTGAAATGCCTGACTCTCATCCTGTTAAATTTTTAGGTGATGTCACTTATACACCACAGTTGTGTCATACATGTAGCCCTCCTAGGTTGGTATTATTTTCCTTTGTTACATAATGGTTAGGTGCAACACATTGAATGACACTCATACTTTCTTCCATATAGTAAATAATGGAGCTGTATTCTAATTTCCAAAATTGACCCCATTAGCTCTTCATTATTCTATCCTAGTTCTTTGTCTTCCAACCATGTGAGAACTCCTCAGCTGATGGTAAGAAAATATGTAAATTTTGGGCAGTGATCATGGCTCAGTTGGATGTTTCTAAGCACGAGGACCTGGATTCAATTTCCAGAACATACATAAAAAAATATCTGGGCATGGTGGTACATGTTTGTAATCCCAGTGTTAAATCAGTAGAGACAGCAGAAAGACCAGCCTAATCAGGAAGATATAAAGCATGGGGCACCCAGCCTTCAGAGCCTATAAAATGACACCTGAAGATGCCCCTCTGGCATCTACACACACGAGCACACATGAACACACTCATATGTATCTGTACCCCACACACAGACAGGCACACACATATATACGAACTGAAAAAGAGAGATAGGATTAAAGGGGTGGCAGAGAGGGAGAGGAAGAAGGAGGGGGATAAATTCTGAATTTCAGATCCCCTAAAGTTTAGATGCTGTCCAGTGGCATACAGTAGGAGTGACGGCTGAGGATGTGAATATTTAAGACAGGGGTGAGGGAAGTGTCTGTTGCTGTAGAAGTGGCGAGTTTCTGGATTTGAGTAAAATAAACCAGGATACTGTTTCTTGAAGTAATTACACTCTGGGGAGATGAAAGAAAAATGGGGGCATTTATGAATAGCTCTGTATCTTGGGCTGTTGGGATGTGTGGATTGGTGGCTGACATATTCACAGCTCTTCAATTGGGTTTCTTTGATGTGGTCACAAGCTTCAAACCAGTGCTTGGCAAAAGAAGTTTCTCTCCTTCCCTCCCTCCCTCCCTCCCTCTCTCCCTCCC
>NW_022196899.1:23733538-23759219 GCF_008632895.1 Mastomys coucha
GTCCCTCCCTTTATCCCTCCCTCCAGCCATCCCTCAATCCTCCTCCTTCTCTTTTCTCTTTCTCTCTCGCTTTTCTTTCTTTCTTTCTTCCTTCCTTCCTTCCTTCCTTCCTTCCTTTCTTTCTTTCTTTCTTCCTTCCTTCCTTCCTTCCTTTTGTTCTTTTTCTTTCTTTCTTTCTTCCTTCCTTCCTTCCTTTCTTTCTTCCCTTCTTCCTTTCTTTCCAGGAATATCAATCTTAATTGGAATAACTTCTAATCACTGTCATATCAAGATGGGAAGACTATCTCACAACAATGTTTCTAAAGCTGAAAATGTGGAGTCCTAAAAACACACCTTTTAGTTTTTTTTTTTTAATTTTATTTTTTTTTAGGTGTGATCCTGTTGCGTGTGCCTGTTTCACTGACTTGTTTAATTTCAGTGCCAGGATTGGCAAGGAGTTTCCATAAAACAAATAAAATTCTTGCAAGGAGCCTAAGTAGGTGGCATTGTTAGTCCCTACTCAATCCTCCATCTCTGGGCTTTGTCACTTTTGAGGACTGTAATAACAAAGAGAACTATTTTATAATTCTTCTTGTAAAGTTCCTGACACAGGGACAAAGTTAACTGTGTGTTGTTGGGGTCATGGTGTTTAAATTTAGTTTACTGAAAATTGTGATTGTTAATATCATGAGCTTTCAAAATCGGTGTATGAAGGAGGAGCAGCATGAAGAGCTTTTTAATCTTTTTAATGAGGCATACTATAGTGGAGACGCGATTAAAATTATATTTCCTTTCACTGGGAGATGCATGAAATGTGAATGTGGGGGCCAACTGTGTGTGTGACACTTGTGTTCCCCAAATCATCTTAAGGTGACACAGACAAAGCTGTCAGACCTTTTAAAGGTGACTTCTTTGAAGCCCATGGCTTTTGGCTCTTAAAACCACTTGTATTTTGTTTACTGAGGCACCTTGAGAAACATAGTTCTGCTTTTATTAGTAAGACTTCTCAGTATCTAGATTTGGGGGGCAGATAGTTTCTTCCTCCTTAGGACCACCATCCTTTGGCACCATGTGTCTGTGTGTGTGTGTGTATGTGTGTGGTGAGGGAGAGAGTCACTTTGTATTTTTGAGCTGAATGTTTACTTAGAAACTTCATTCTTTGAAGTTGTTAAAAGAACAGAAGTTTATAAGCAGTGAAGATACCATCCATGGCTTTTAGCCTAGGTCTGGCTTGGCTTCTAAATTTATTTTATTTTATTTTATTTTATTTATTTATTTATTTATTTATTTATTTATTTATTGGTTCTTTTTTTTTAATACCATGGGAATGTGTCATTGTGTAGTATCTAACCATGACATATTTTTACATCAGAAATTATCATTGATTATAACTCCTGGGCTTATTACTAATGAGTATCTAGAAGTGCCAGATTATGAAGGATTCCAAGGCTATATTTTGGCTCTGTAATAGTATCGAATAGCAAGAGTGATCTTTAACCTTACAAGGAAATCTTGTTAATCTTCATATGTACACCCTCAGAAAATGTGCAAAGTCTTAATATGCCCAGCAACTTGTAGCATTTAGCTTGAAAACTATTGGTAAGTGACTTGAATTTGTCTTTCTCATCTCATCTTTCCTTCAAAGAGCCAAATATCTCTAGAAAATATTTCTGCCTATGTACTTTAAGTGCCCATCCATGAGTGCAAGTATATTTTCAGAGGAATAAACAAATATGTCCAAATGAAGTGTCAAAAGAGCTGAACAGGACAGTGTGAGACTTGGATGAGTGTTTGAGTCCCATCTGCTTCACATTTAGATCCCTGGGGTCAGTGCTTCATGACCCATTCTGGTAGCTGCCCTGCTTTTCTTCTCCATGTTCCTCTGGACTTGCCCAGAAAAGGGTGAGCAATGTGGGAAGCCTGTCAACTGGCTCAGAATTCACCCTGCTTTGGATATCCTGAATGCAAGAGCCATGTGGGCAGAGAGGATATGAACCCCAACAGTGGATAACATGGACAGGTCTGGATTTGAGGATGAGCAATGGCCCTTAGTCTGTCCCCTGTTGTTTTTCCTGCTGGGAAATGCCAGTACTCATTGTCATGAAAATTGAAGGCAATATGACTGTGCTCTATTCATAGTGTTTTTCCACCTAGTTAACTATGTCAGTGTGGTTCATTGATAATAATCATAATATTAATAAGCACCTGGCGAAACAAAGGATAACTTCCACGATAACCTAGCCTCCTCCTAGAATATCTGAACTGCTTCTGTGCTTTTGCAATTCATGTTTCCCTTGATTTTTTTTTCTTCATGCTCTCTTTGCCCTTTCTTGATGGCACCGTCTGTCATGAATTCCTCATTTGCCTTACCCCCTTCCTCTTTTCTCCTTTTCTTCTTTTTTTGCCTTTCTGGAATTCTTATTTTGTCCTTTGACCATTTTATTCTCATGTTTTCCTTGTAATCAAACAATGAGAATGAATGCAAGAAGAAACAGAGAACTGGCCCCAACCTGAAGGAGGTGTTTGACATCATAGAAAACTGCTCTTCAAACTGCAATTGGAATGAGGTTAGGGTTGCAGTAACAGACAGGTCCAGATAGATGAAAGGATGGCTGTTCTTTAGGCCAGAGACTACCTAATTTACCCAATTTAATCATCTTAATCAGTTAGTAATTAAGCACCCCTCAAGTAAGAGAATTACTTTGCATATGGCATTAAATCCTGTGCTTTCCATTGGTTTCATTCGCAGTCCTAGTTAAAATTTCCAACTGCCCTTCTCTGCACCTTCCATAAAATTTACTTTATGCCCTTTATTTTTCTCAATCCATGCATCTTGTCCTCCAGTATCTTTGGATAATAAATAACCTTGGTTTTTCAACTGAGAAGGTCATCTAGATTAAGGTCCCCCATACTACAGCCCAGTCAGAAGATTCTCCTGTCTGCCCCTCTCCATCTGCCCTTGGGGTTCTTCGTCAAATCTAAGGAATTCTTTTCCATGTGCACAAAGCCTGCCCTCTCCCACGAATATACAAATGAACTCTAACAATGCTGCTCTCTCTCTTTCTCTCTTTAGCATCATTGGGTTTTATTCTCCCATGTGAGTATGTTTTTCTGTGTATGAGCATACTATTTACATGTTTACAAGTCAATCTTTTGACCAAACATGGTTGTGCATGCCAATGAAGCAGGAGGATCACCATAAGTTGAGGCTACCTTGGGTTGTTTAGCCAAGGCTATGCACACACTAACCAAAGGTTCTACTAGAAGTCAGATCCTCAACCCTCCTTTAACCTTTTATTTTGAGGTAGGGACTCAATAAGTTGCCAAGAATAGCCTCAATTACCTCTGTATCCCAGTCTCATATTGAACCTGAATCATAGTGCCTCAGTTTCTTGACTAGATGTGATTTCAGGCTTGTAACACCAGGCTCAGCTTAAAAGTCAGTCTTTCTTGACCATTCCTCCCTCTTCCATTGTCTTGCTATTTCTATGTTTTTCTTGGAGCCAAGTACGGTAAACCACACATTCTCTTTCTTCTACATTCTGTCTCACATTGGTACCAGAGGCATTCTTGTTAAGACTTTTGTAACCACCATATCGCCAAAGCCCATGGTCAGTTCTCAAGCTTTGCTTTACTGAATTCAGTTAATCACTTCCTTCTTTTTGAAACCAGAGCAGCTTGATTTCCTGCAAATCAATCAACTCTGCTTTTCTTGCTCACTGGTCGCTTCCAAATTGGTCTTATCACTTCCTTGTCCTTGTTCAACCTATAGGTATTGGAACAGTGAGTCTCAATACTTGGATCTCTTGTAATCTCTGTCTGCATTTAATGCTCTACAGGAGATGATTTCACTTGTAACAGAGCCTTAGATGCTATTCCTCTGTTCATTACTTCCTTGTGTATATCTCTGCACCAGATTATGGTGACCCAACTTTCAACTGTCAGCTGGCATCTTCACATGATTAATCATTGATTCATTTATTTTATTCATTCACTCATTCATTTGTTTATTTATGTCCTTATTATGCATGTGTGTGTATGTATGTGTGTGTATGTATGAGTGTGTGTGTATGTATGTATGTATGTATGTATCTATCTATCTATCTATCTATCTATCTATCTATCTATCTATTTATCTATCTATCTATCTATTGGAATTGTCCATGTAGAGCAGGTCAGCTTTGAGCTCACATAAATGTGCCTGCCTCTGGAATTCTGGGATTAAAGACAGGTAATCCCATGCATACAATGTTAACATCAAAACCGAGTTCTTAGAATAGGAAGGTGGTTTGCCTAATAAGTGCGAGGCTCTGATTTGATCCCTAGAACCGTAGATGTTGAGTGTATGGGCATGTGCTTGTAATCTCAGTGCTAGGGAGGCTGGAAAGAAAAGGCTGAGGGCTTGATGGCCAACAGATCAGTCTCCATTGGTAGGCTATGGTCTATTGAGATTCAGTCTGGATGATACTCCTGAAGATGATGCCTGGGGTTTTCTTCTGGGCTTTATATACACAAGGACTTGGGTGTACGTGTGTATACAAGCACACACTTGCACATATGTGCATATGCATGTACAGGCATATATGCACTTGTACAAGCATATGTGTGTGCATGCAAACTCAGCTTCTCCCCCTTTTCCTTTTCAAACCTTTTCCTTCTTTAATATTCCTCAATTTTTCATGTGCTGACGTCAAAGAAAACTTCAGAAGCATCCATGCCTTGTCTCATCCTCTCACACCTATACATAATTAATCATTAGACCATTAGTTTACTTATCCAGGCTCCATTCACAGTTCTTCTGCCCTGACCTCTTACTGCCATTATCTTGATCCAGACCACCACCTTTCCTCCTGGCTGATGAACACAGAGTGTAACTGACCACTCCTGGCTTCTTCTCTGTGGTGGCACAATCTGCTCTGCACATTGCAGCTAGCCAAGGGGACTGATTAAAAACACAAGTCAGTTTAAAACTATCCACTGATTTCCCAATTCCCTGAGAGTACAATGCAAAGCTGCCTACCATGCTCACAGGCCCCACATAGTCTGGCCCTGGCTCCCCTCTGACCTCATCTCTTACCAACCGCTCTTTGGTCTAATCAGCCACAGTTTCAAACACTCCAAGGAATTGCTCCGTTGAGGTCTCTGAGTTAATTTTTTAAGTGAATATTTTGTCATAAACCATAGAATTAATATGTTTTCTGAATCACAGATACAGACTTTTTTTTCTTCTTTTCTTTTTGACCACCTGCAGAACTTATGAGAAGGGTCGTGAATTTGCCGTTAGTGACGTATTTCTTGAAAAGAATAGTTCTAACCACACATTGTACACATCCAGTTCCCATTTTCAGTTTAGGGAAATATAACTTGTGAAAAACAAAAGTACCCAAAAAAAAAGTAAAATATGAAAGAAATGCTTTTTCCTTTAAGGGTTTTGACTTGATCAGAAAGACCAGGAACCAGACGAAGCCATTTCCTGCATTATGTAAACTGTGTCTAAGGGAGAAATACGCCTGTGCTGTTCAGGAAAGCAGGCCATTGTTTCCGCTGCCATTTGGCATTTCTTCTGCAGAGCAATTGATTCGTGCACTCAAAGCTAATAATTTGGGGAAGTGTTTTTGATTTTTCTTAGATAGGTGCAGTATTCAAGTTTCAAGACAGTTATTTAAAAATTAGGATGTTTTCAGCTATTCGTTTACTTTGAGAAAAAGCCCGTTGGATGTCATGGTCTTTGTATAAGATCACCAGCTTTCCCCTTATTGATTCACAGGGCAGACCTTATTGTGCACTTTCCTGACAAATATTTTCCTTTCCTAAGGCAAAGCTGGGAAATGCACCTGTACTAAGTGATATAGTTAAGTGCTATAAATCCCACTGCCCAGCGCACCAGTGTGTTTCCTGTGCTGCATGCGTCCGAGAGTCCGGATCCTGTGAGCTTTTCTCATTTTGAGGAATAACATTAAAGCATGATCTAGCTGCCCCACCACACCTTGTGAGAAACAGTTGCATAGTTGTCAAAATGGAAATACCTATTTTTCCATGCCTTTTGCATTTGCTTAGTTTTCTATCTTTCCTGTCAGATAGATACCTACTTTCATAATTTAGTTTGTTATCCAATTAGTGATTTTGCTGCATCTGCTGCATGTAAGTATTCTGAGACTGTAGGCCGCAGACAGAAACTGGAACTCTACATTCAGAAGTCTAGGAACCCTTTAGGGAAATGAATGTAAGAGACAGAATACAGTTAAGTGTTTGAAAGGAAGAGAGGGTCTTAAGATGACAAAGGTGTAGTGTGTGAGCATAAGAATCAAAACTCTCACTTCTCACAGAAGTTCTCACTTCTGTCCTGGATCTTTGATTGTGATTTTATAACAATAACTGCCTCAAATATTAGAATCAGTGGTTATATGAGCCTGGGTGAAAACTTGTGGCCAATAGGGAAATGAGAGCAAATTCCAGTATTTGTAATACTGTAATACAACAGCATGGACCTTAAATCAAATGGAGATTTGTTTGTTTGTTTGTTTATAACCCACAGTCTTCAGTTTTGTTTTATGGGTAACTGCCATTGAATTTTAGATGTAGCTAATTGTTTGGGGGAAAGGATAAGGATGATCCAAGAGGATATTGGTAGTTACATGTCCTTGTGACTAGTGCTTATGTTAGCTGAAGATTTATTATGCTCTCTGGTAGCTGGTAGGTCAAAATACCATGCATCTGCTTTTGAGAGTGCCCTAAAATTTTTGTAATCTCAAGCTCTATGTGGAAGAGAAGCTGTTTTATGTTTTTCTCTAAACGTACATGTTGCTTCCTTTAGGGACACCATGAGGAAGAATTCCTTCTACGTCATTTTCTGTTTCTGTCTTGCATGTTTATAGAGTGTATTTTCAGGGGAATTCCTTTGATAGTCTTCATTCAGTGTCAGCAAAAGATATTATTTTTGGCTTCTGTCCTGATTAGTCCAGACATTTTAATGTGTGTTATGATGGGCTACTTGATGGATCGTCACCTGCACCCTGTGATCAACTGAATCCTGGCCCCGGGAGTGAAACCTCAGTGGTGGAATGTCATAATTTCCCATCTTCTGCTTGATTAATACTTCCTTTTGAAACCTGAAAGGGAAATGTCTGGAAGTGTCCCTCAATGTACAGTCCCATCATGATGAGAAGGAAGACATGTTTTTTTTCTTTTTTTTATGGCAAAGAATTCCAAGTTGATCATAACAAGCTCACTCAGGGCAAGCCATTAGACATCTTCCCTTTAAAAGAGAGGAAAACAAAATAAAGATTGAAAAGTATTTTTTTTCCTAAAATTTTATGGACTCAAGTGCCTTTATTTAGATCTGAAAAATAACAGCCATCTATATGAGAATAAGCAAAATAAAATTGTTACATGACAAATGACAAAAGAACTTAGTTATAATGCGTGAAATTACATGGGTACCTTTAGAGTTGTGAATGTATCATAAGATGTCATGGGAAATATGCAATTCTTGTTTGCCCTTTATTTTTGAAGCATAGATAGAATATTTACTATGCCTGGAGCATTTTGGGTATGAAACCATGACATTCTTTAACATATAGAATTATTTTGTAAAGAACCCTACCCCCTTACTATTTTAGAGACGATGTGTTCCATTTATCTTGCCAGCTACATAGTACATTTCATTGTCTTGGTAAGTATAAATATTTAGGAAATATTTTATTAAACTTCCAATGTTTACAGAAAACATATTAATTGACTCATTATTTAATATGTATTGAATCTAAAATATGTAGTATCTCTTCTTCCAGGAGGCTGAGTGTAATCCCTGGAGAATAGTAGAATAAACACAACTTTTGCCTTCTTGGAGTTAATCAATCATGTAGTAAGAGAGGCCATAGGAAACCATGAATAAATTGACATATGATCATGACATTAGATCATTTTGCTACAGCAGCAGTAGAGGGATGTGGACCTTAGAATATAATGACACCTGAAGTAACTCTGAAAGAATAGAGAGGAGAGGACATTGGTCTAGCCAGAGAAAATAGTGCAGAGAATACCTGCAGGAGAAAAGAATTTCATTCATGGAAACAATGAATGCCAGAGAAGAGCATCAAGGGCTAGGTATAAAAAAAAGGAAGTAGACAAGTAGGAGAGTCTAGTCAGAGAGCTGTTTACATCTTGATTCACAGCAATGGGGGCATCTGAAACAGAAGCAGCTGTTATGCGTGGACTCTGTAGGGGAATAGGTAGTTGGGAGATAGGAATGGTAGGAAGACTTTCATTCTTTATTTTTTATTTTTTTTGCTATTAGAAACATTTGAATGTGTTAGATATTAATAGTTTTAAATTTAAAAATGGGAATGGAAAGCTAGAAACAGTTTTATATAATAATATAATATACTTTCGCATTGAAAGGAATTGCTGGCATCAGATGGAGAAAAGCTTGGATGAGGCAAGGGGACATGACATGTGGCTGCATATTCTCAGGAGAGTGAATCAGACCAGAGCACAGTCATGGCAGAAGCCTGGGAAGGGGTGGAGGCTTGTAGCTGTGAGATTTCTGCAATGACTGTCAAGGAATTAAGGTTCAGATATTAGGGATAGAATAAGGATATAGTGTGGTTAATACAACTGTGCCTCTTGATGAAAAAGAAACCTTCATGACAAGAACAAATTAGACATTTGTTTAATAATTGGAAAACTTGAGTCATCTATAAAATCTTGAAGGGCTGCCACTCAGTGAGCAGCTGGCCATATGACCAGGCGCCTTAGCCAGACCAGGCCATATGACCAGGTCTGTGTTGGAGATCAAAGTTCAAAGTTCAGGAGTCATCAGCTGTTTGCATGTGTCACGTAACATTCACAGATTTGATAGAGAAAGGGTCTGTTGGAGTGTGAAAGGAAGAAGTGGGCTGGGAACTGGGCTCTTGACCTTGCCCACCACCTCAGGATGAAGAAGGAGGAGGAGGTTGACAGCAGGAGGCAAGCTAAGAGAAGGCACTGCCTCTGAAAGACAGCACTCCTAAGGTGTGGGAATCCAGGAGACCTCAGTCTTTGCCTAGAGTCTGCTTCTTTCTACCTTTTTTTCTAATTTAGACAGGACATCTAATGTCTTAAAGGGTTTCCCATGACTTTCTTTCTGAACCCCTCTTTCTATGCTTCTTCCCTTCCCTCTCTCTCCACTTCCTTTCCTCTTTCCTTCTGGAATGTTGTGGGTTGAACTCATGGACTATACTAGGCACATATTCTAGGATCAAGCTACATCATATACCTAGTCCCTGATGAATGGATGAAATGATTCCAGCTGATCTGTCATCCAGTCTTGAGATGAACAATGTTGAAGGCATGGATCAATAAAGCTGATGCCTTCTTTGTATTATTCATCTGTAAAAGTTGATTATATTTACTATATGATATTTTATAAGTGTGGTAAATTTATTTCCTCAGCTGTGTTACACCTTAAGCACCAGTGCAACTGTGGCAGAGAAGAGATTTAAAGTAAGGTTAGACTACAACCAATACTAAGTTAATGTATTTACTTTAAAGAAGTGGGAACAATAGATGTTTTTCTGTGTTACTTCTGTCAACAGCTAACTTTTTTCTAGGGAGAGTGAAAGCTCAATAACTCTGGTTGTTACAGGGTTAACCTGCCAAGTTCAAGAAAGTCACTGGGAAGGGAAAAAAAAAAGCCTTTACACAACTTTGTTAAAACAAGAACAAAGAGTCCATGGAAAGTACCAGGTGTGACATGGAAAAGATAAGGAACAAACTCTTCTGTGTACACATCACTCTTAGATTATTTAATGACTGGAAAGATGACCTCCACTGAAAGGTGTGGCACGAAACAGAACACTAATCACATACTTCACCAACTCTGATTTCCAGTGGGCTGGGCCCTGGCGCTGACAGTCAACTTGTCCATTGTAAGACAGGTTTATCTCTTGCATAAGTTCACCATTATCTTGGAAGCCCTGGTTGCTGGCAAGGCACCCTCTGCCTGCAACCTCCTCTCTCTCTCTCTCTCTCTCTCTCTCTCTCTCTCTCTCTCTCTCTCTCTCTCTCTCTCCCTCTCTCTCTCCCTCTCCCTCTCCGTCTCCCTCTCCCTCTCCGTCTCCCTCTCCGTCTCCCTCTCTCCCTCTCTCTCTCTCTCTCTCTCTCTGTGTATGTGCATCACACCCTATCTCTTTCTGTGTGTATTTCTCTCTGTCTCTCTCCCTCTTTGTATTTGTGCATTTCTAACCCTTTCTCTGTGTCTTCTCCTCTGTAGAATTCAGAAACCTAGTATGAGTTTGGATGTCTTTAGGTTCTCTTCTGTTGCGCGTGTGTTTTTCCTTCTAGCCTCCACAAGATTAGGCAACCATTTGTGTATCTCTGCCTTGTAATTGAGATGCAGGTGGTTCCCCCTGACACCCATGATGAATTGTGGCACCTGCCTTTTTCATTTTCCTATATCAAGAGATTAAAGCATTAAGGGCAGTCCCAAGCAATAAAATAAAATCTGGAATTAATTAACTACACCAAAGATGATTATATTATGAATTATGAAGCCCCTCTCAGCTCACCATAACTACTACAATAATTAAAGTTATAAAAGTGAGATTTTTTAAGTCAGGGGTTAACTTTCAAACGAGCCTTTACTAATTCTATGAGTACTTATTGGATTCTATCAATACCCAGTATTTAACCTCATTCACTCTGCATAGGAATTTTTATTTTGTTGGTGACAAAATGAAGACATCTACATTTTCTTCCAAGATTTCACCATAATAAGAATTGTTGAACATCTATTATGAACAGGAACTTCAGCACAGTGCCTGGTGTATAAGGACTGGCAGTGAGTTTCAGGAGAGAATTTTGCTGGGAAAAGACATGTCTATGAAAAATAACTTTAATCCATTCCATTTTAAGAGAAACTAGAGGAAACCACAAAGAGAGTTATGGACAAGAGGAAAACTCAGCCCCAATGACTGAGGACTTTCATCATTGTTTTATATCTCACACTCAGGTATCAGGATGCTTTCAAAGCTGCTTCCGTTCTGGGTGGTTGACAGGAGAGATGTGAAATATTCTACTGACATTATTTTAAATAACTCTCTTTAGATACTTATTTTAGTTTTTATTATGTGTACTGTGTGTCCAGGTATGTACATGTGAAGCCAGAAGAGGGCGTCAGATCCTCTGAGGCTGGAGTTATGAGCCACCCTACATGGGTGCTGGGCAAACGCGTATCCTCTACAAGAGATATTCTTAACCTCTGAGCCATCTTTCCAGCCCCTTGTTTATGTTTTAAATATTAGAAAAGACTTCAGATTGGGTCTCATGCATGAGCTAGTGGATAAAAACAGTATTTCATTATCATCAATTCTCATGAAATTCTTTATATTCAATTACATTTTATACATTTTTCTTAACCATTGGCTTCAAACAAAAGAAAACAATATGGGAGGTAAGTATACATAATTTTAAAAGACATAGTGATATTTTTTAACTCTTCATTTTTGGTCTGGATTATTTGTATATGAGCAGAAGGCTGGGTAAACTCATGCTGAAACTAAGTTAAGCCAGTGAACCAGTAAAGAAGTCTCTAAAAGGAACAGAAAACTATTTTAAAACATCAGGACTTGTCGACATAACTGTACTGGCCATTAAGAATATTTGTTGAGTTAAGAATGATACTGATTATTTAATTTAGTAGGCTCTTTGAGGGTTGAAGGACTGAAAGATTCCTTCAGATCCCATCACTCAGGCATGAGGGGTGATGAAATGCTTCCACTGACCAAATGTGAAAGGCCTACAAGTCTTTGTGGTCTCTTGGACTGAAGGTTTCTATTGCAGAAAGCAACCGTATTTCTTGTTGCCGTCCCAGGCACTCCCTGTGACTCTGTGTGGACACTCAGCACTGTCTGTGCTCATTGTTTAGAAGCACATCTTTTTCTTCTTGGGAAGGAACTACTTAGTCGCCATTCATCTAATATAGGCAAGAGCCAAGAGAAGAAAAGCAAAACCCCCAAACAAACCTAGCCATGTAGTAGTTGGAGGTGGGAAGGGTTAAGGGCAAAGACAAGAGCATAACTCTCCGAAACGATTTGTTGTGTTTAGGATACTGCAAATACAATTTGACTCTTGATCATTTGAAAGACAGCATAGAATTTGTGGAATACTGGTTTGGCAAGCACTTTCTGTAGGCTTCTTTTGGCTGCTACAGTGCTAAGGCTCTGTCACCAAGGCAACAACCTGAGTTTGATCCCTGGAACCCATGTGGCAGAATGGGAGAGCTGACTCCGAATAGTATCCTCTCACTTTCACACATAATCTGTGGTACGGTCACACTCATGTACATCCCTCACCAACAAAAAAAAGTAGACAAATAAGGAAAAAGAACTTGTGTTTGAATGTCCTGACTTGGTGAAGGAACACATTTTACTCCTCCCTGTTGTCTTATATCGCCTCCATTCTATCCCAACAACTACAGCATCAAGTGGGCCGAGAATGTCTTCTATCTTTTATGAATCTCCAGACCAAGCCCACACTTGGCACTTATTAAACACAGGTTGAAAAAGACCAAACAGAGTGGCAAGAGATATACCTATCTATTTGAAGAGAATTAGCCATTCATTTCATGGGTGTGTTTTCAGAAAATGATCTCAAAGAGATCTTCATAGAGAGAGGAAAGAATAGCAAGGAAATGACTAGTTTTGTAGGGACTAGGGAATGAGGCTGCTGGTGGATTCTGAGCTTAGACCTTATTGAGAATGTGGAATTCATCCAAAGACTATTCCTTCCCATCCCTGCATCTTCTTTGCATCCACATACTGAATTCACCATCTTGTCTTACTGCATTTACTGTCCTTGTTCCTATCAGAAGGACTTGTTCATCAAGCTGCTAAGGGACATACAGCAAGGGTGCTGTTTTTCAATGTGACTTTTTGGCATTCAGTGTCTTAAAAGAAACACTGTGAGATGGGGTGGACGAGGGGATAGCCATGCCCCACCCACATTTCTCTTCAATTAAGTACTAAAGAAATCAGAACAGCATGAAGAACCCACATATTAGGCTCAGGTCTGGTTCTGTTTAAATTATAAACAGAAATTAGGCAAGTTTGGTACAATCCTGGTTAACAAAAAAAGATTACTTTTCCTTCATACTTTTTCAAATTGATTAAAAAAGTCATTCTTTTCCATGATGTAGAATGAAATATGACTTGTGCTTGAGACAAATAATTATCAACTATTCACGCTATGCTAATTATATGAATTTATTAGCTCTCCTTTTACTCCCTATTTAGCAAGAGCAACAGAAACACATGCTTAAGCTAAAAGATGCAGATTATGGAACAACCCCAGCTTTTTCATGGCTGTAGGTGTGGCCACAGAGTTCAGTCTCTGCCTTCCCCAACCCTTTTCTGTTATCTCATCCTGTGCTAACACAGCAAACAGGACTTTGTACATGAGTTTGTTTCTTCTCATTTTCTTACTAGTCTTTAAGCCACAAATACAGCTTGCACAAGTTCAGCACATATTGCTAGAGGTAGGCATCTGTCTGTCTTTGTCTGTCTGTCTGACTGTCCTCTCTCTCTCTTTCTCTCTTTCTCTCTCTCTCTCTCATACACACAACACACATACTCATAACTATCAAACCAAAATAAGAACTCACTCACTGCTTATAGAATAATCCACCTCTTTCAAACATCATCTGCATACTTAAGCAAGCTGTACTCGTGCAGGGTCTAGTCTCCCTCCTTTGTTTCACCTCCTTAGTGATTTATACTCAAAGGAAATGGACATAGAAGGATCCTGTGTTTGGGGTTTATAAATTTCATAGTATTTTTAGGCTGTAAATGAAGGATTAGTGCCTACCTTCCACCTGGGTATTATTCTTAATATAAATCCTATCAACATCTTTTCTTTGATTAGCATGAGTGAAAACTGTCATCAAAATTAGTGTATCATTTAAATACTAGAGACATCTCACCTTGTGGTAATTGTATTGTATTGATTTTGCTAGAGCATTGGGGAAGAATTTAATTTAGTTTAAAATATGAATAATGTCCACACCTGCAAGCCATTATCCTGCCTCCTTAAATTTCAGAGTCTCGTTCACAGCATCTTACATTTCATTGCTTTGTTTGGGGAGGGTGTTGAAAAAGTAAAATCATAGGACGTGCCACTATTGTTGACTCTGAGTGAAAAGCCACGGGCTATCAACACTGCGGCTGCTTATTGTCTGAATTTAGGATTTTAAAAAGACATATTTTGCCCCAATTTTCCCTAGAGTGGATTGGCTAACATCTTGCTTCCTGGGATCGGAATCATCAGTTCTCTTTATTTACAGAGTCCTGTGTTTCTGTGGTTACTTTGCCAACTTTAAGAAAGAGGAAAGAATGCTTTGATAGAAGAGGGAGATCCATGTCTGTCTAGTCTGATCTGATCTAGTTAGATGCTCACTCTTTGCTTCTGTCTTGTTTTCAGAGAAAATTCAAGATGTTGTGAGAATAAAGATGAGACCTCTTATTTCTGATGGAATCACACTGACGTAATTCCTCATTTGCCAACATGGCAGCATGCTCAACAACCAGGGCTGTAGCTACAAACTGGACACTGAATCCACAGAACACTTATAAAGCAAGATTGCTTCAAGTGAATTCATTAGCTTGTGACAGAACAAGAAACAAGAAAAGTTCATGTCTTAGTTTAGGACCACTTACTGCGTGAGGCCTTGACAAATCATAATATAACCCAACAAGGTGTTGGAGTGGCTATAAAAGCAAATAGAACCCCAGGCTCCCATATAGAAGTGCAGTGACCTACTTTAATAGGGCAATGGTTAGCTGGGCTGTACTCTGCTCTGGTTCCAGCTTGTTTGGGTTACTGTCTACAATTGGGGGAACTGTGTTTTATGAGAGAATTTCATAACTGTAGAGCCTCCAGAAAGCAGAGATGGCAAGAGACAGCGATGTGGTATGGGTGGACTGGAGGATGAAGGAAGGCCTTGGCTGTGAAGGGAAGACACTTAGAAGGCTCAGGAGAACTCATTTCAAACAGAATGGCCAGGTCACCTAGTTTCCCAGTGCACCACAGAGGCAGAATTAAGACTGTGAATGTAGTTCTTTAAAGGAAAACAGAACATATTAACAGTTGAGCTGTCTTAAGCCTACTTGAGTAACTCAAAAGTGGCAAGATGGCACAGCCACACTATGCCACAGTTGCTCTGAGATTACTCTGTCAGTCACTACCCCAGGGCTGATTTATAGAGCAACCATCATTAAGGCTCATCTACCACTCCAGAGCTCTGGATTTAGTGTGGGAATTCCATACATTATGGCATCTGTGATTTCTTATATGAGGGAAGAGGCTCAGTTTTCAGTGGCTCCTGTTCCCTTTGTTAGCAATTCAGTCTGTGATTATAGCTTTGGGCTGGGCAGCTCTTGGCCAAAGGTTGTGCCTTCATGGCTATGTAGGCTGAGGGCCAAGAGATAGTAATCTTATATGGGCATAAATCTGAAATGCTCCCTGAAAATGATCAAGAATATTTTGAGAGCACATTGCTATGAGGGTCCATCTCCAACCAAAGATTCAACAATGGCTCTTTTAATCTCTGCATGGCTTCTAGGGGGATATGCTCAGAATGTTGAAAAAGAATAGAGGAAAAGGCAAGCCAATAGATGTGGGCATTTGAAGCACATGACATTTAGGTACATATAGAAGACTTCTTAAACTCTTGCGTGTGTGTGTGTGTGGGGGGGGTATATGTATAATAAGGAGCATTGGGCATCTATTTTCATCACTTCTAACCTTGTTGTCTTGAGATGGGGTCTCTCACTGATTGGGAAGCTCTCCATTTTAGCTAGGCTGTGTGACCAAAGAGCTCTTGACATTTGCCTGTCTGTACCTTTTCATCCTGGGTTTATAGATATGTGTATCCACACTTGACTTTTTCTATTAGTGCTGCAAATTCAAACTCAGGTGCTCATGGTCATGAAGTAAGCAGTTTTATTCACCAAGTCATCTCCCCAACTTTTTCAACTCTTTTTTTTTTTTTTGAAAAAAGAAAAAAAAAAGCTTATGTTATTTCTTTTTATATTTGATTATTTTGGGGTACAGAGAGGAGACAAAACAGCATCAGGCTTTAATGAACATGGACCCCCCATTCAAACTTGTGTAGATATGTTAATAAATACAAGGATTTAGTTAAATGATGACCCTTCAGCTTTCCTTCCTGGTTAAACAGTCTGCTGGTATCTGGGATAGGATTATTGGTTCAAAAGGTTCAAGAATTACTGTGAATCAGATTCTCGTTTCATGAGCTTGTGATGGTATCTTAGTCTGATTGGTTGAACTTTACTTTGAAAGAGTAGCTGCTTGGGCTGGTACAAAGTCAAAGCAAGTGACCTGATAGTGTGTTCCAAGCCTGAGTCTTCAGTTAGCTTTGTCCCCCAAGAACAGTTTGATCCTGGAGGATTCATATGAGAAAGTGGATGTCTGTAGGTCTGATAGGGAGAAGAGATCTAAGGAGCCGTGCCAAGGTTGGGCTGGGTGGGGAGCATGGCCACACCTCTGTGCCTCAGTTTGTGTAATAGGTTTATAGTCTTGTGAGGAGAGCTACTGTTTAAAGTATTATCCATCTGTCTGTAATAAACATCCCTCTGAACCAGGGTGGTTTTGGTCTTGGTTCAGTGACTGTAGAGGTAGACAGTGGTTTTGAACCAAGTTTTAGTGGAAACTAGCATCCTGGGAAGCAGCTAGCCACCACAGTTCAAACAGCAGTAACTTCCCTTTCTTAAGTCTTGGAGCTCTGTTTCTTAATCACTTAGGAAAAAAAAATGGCATTGATTTCAGCTTAAGGATCACCATGAGGCCAGTGTTTCCTGGAATCTTCTATCCATGGCAATACTGGGGTTCATGTCTAAGTTTCCTCCGTCATAACTTGGAATACTTCTTAAAGCTTGTATTGCTTTCATTTACTGAAACCAAACAAAGCTGAGGCAGGGCCCAGAGGACATTCAAAGCCCATTACAGCTTACTTCCTGAAACCCAGGATTCTCTCATCAAGGTGGTGAGACACAGGGAAGTGTCAAGTTTCCTTCTTAGCTAGGCCCGCCATCTGCAAAGTTCTGTCTTTCCTGTTTATTGAACGAATAAATAAGTGCAGATAATTCCATGCCCCAGGTTGTATAAATGCTTTGGTTCTTAGTAGAGGGTGCATATATGTGATGCTTTACTCTCTAAGTATCTTAAAATCACTACAGGACTTTAGGGCCACATTCAATCTTTCCTTTTAATTAAATAACATAATTTACACACTGAAAAGGCAGTGTTAGTAGATAAAGCCAGAGAGAAACATTCTCGCTATGTCTTACAGCATTTTAAATGTGTATGTTGAGAAGTGTTTGGGGCATCTCTTTCTATCTAATTTTGCTCTTTGTAAAGTAGACAGTCTATAAAGACAGATGGTACAAGGTTAATCCACTCCTTAAATATAAGACACATTTACAACACAGATTTTTTTTCCAAGAAGGAAATTTGTTCTTCGCCCTCCCTCTAAATTGCTCTTTATTAAAATGAGAAGTGTTTGTTCAGTTTTATTTCTCTCGATGCTGCATGATGAGATTGCCATAGATGATGTATAATCAGTTTTTATGGGTGATGTTCCCACAGCGGGAGTGGTCTGAAAAGGCGCAAGCTACCCTGTGCTAGACAATGCTCCCACTTTCTCCCATTGGATACTCTCTCATTGTTTCCAACCAGAAGGAATTCATTGTAGGGCCTTTACCAAGTATCTGAGACACTAGGGAGCTCACAGATCCTTAGTGGAAACTCTTGAAGTTTGGGCCTTGTCAAAAGGAGTAATTCCTGTGCTAACATTGTAGGCTTGTTGCTCTCTGTCCCCCTCTTTCCCCCCTCCCTCCCCCACCTTTCCTTTTTCCCTGAGGCATTTCTTCCTCTTAGGCTAGTCAGTCCAGATTGTCCTTAAAGTTAAAGCAGCTACGTCAAAATCTGATTTCTATTTGAGTCATAAAAGAGATAATTCATGCTGAACTTTGGGGTGAGTTCCTGACCTATCTCAGTGCTATTGCTTCCTTTAAAAAAAAATGACTTGTAGCAAGTTGAAGCCAAACAGCTTTTGATGGCTGATAGAATTTTTAATTGTGAAGATTTCCTCTGACGTGAGTGTTAATGAATGTCAAAGCAATAACATAAAAAGACATTACTTGTTTAATGATTGATGGAAAGAGAAGACGGGGGAAAAACCAAGGTCCTTTGTCAGATAAATGACTACTGTTCAGTGTTCCTTTACCTGAGAATATCAAGCATGATCTCGAGATATGCAGTTATGGCCCGGGAGCTAAGGCAGCCAGCCACCCTGTCCCCTGTTATATAATAACCAGAGCAGGAAGGCACATTAGCATCTGTGTACCTGTTTGCTCCCTTTGTGACTTTGACATGACTTTTCTTGAGTGGTTTTGGTCTGTGTCCTCTGCAAAAGATTTTTCCCTTGGAAACTTTATTAAATGAACATTTTATGCCTTGTTTATGTCTGGCCTGATTTCTGACACTTTTCTTCTTTGTGAGCCTTTCTCACATGAGAGATTTTTACACAACCCTGGGTATTTAACACAGGGATACAGAGTAGACATGCCAATAAGACACTATACTGAAACTCATCTTACTTAAAGTAATCTTTTAGCATACACGCAACTCTTCCATTTATTAAAGGGACAGCAAATGAAATGGCTGTGCTGGCTTAATTCTACATAAAGAATTAAATTGGGGCTAACTATTTGATAGTGAAGGACATAGAACATCTAACACAGTTTTCAGTTGATTAATCATTTATTTATGCTTGAAGATTTGCTTTTTATTGTGTGTATAAGTGTGTGTATGTATGTGAGAGAGAGAGGGAGAGAGGGAGAGAGAGAGAGAGAGAAAGAGAGAGAGATTGAGTATGTAGGTGGTGTGTGTGTGTGTGTGTGTGTGTGTGTGTGTGTGTGTGTATGTGTGTGCAATACTGGAAGTAGCCCAGTAAGAGCCATGGATGCTCTGGAGTTGGAGTCACAGGTGGTCGTGAGCTGCATGCTATAGGTGTTGAGAACTAAACTTGGGTCTTCTAGAAGAACAGCAAGTATCTTTAACTGCTGAACCATATATCGAGCCCCAATATTTTATAATTGTCAATTCTGAGAATGCCACTTCTCAGAAATGTGTAGCACACAGAGGCAGAAGTATATCTCAAACCGTTTCAGCAATTGTAGGAAAATCGGCCTAATCCCAAGTCAAAATTTATGTACTGATTTTTTAAATAAAATGTATCCATAACTTCAACAGCATCAAAAAGAAATCAGACATTTTTTAACACAGTAAAAACAAAGCTATACTATTTTGATAACACTCTGGGGAACATGCTAGAAAAATATTAAAAGTCTTTTATTTTCTATAATTAAACAATTCAGCTTTCATAAGAGCAGAACACTTAGTATAGACAGTAAAAATACTACATAATCTATAAATGTATAGATCTGAGCCCAGGTGTGGAGAGCAACATTCACTCCTATGTCGAGTCACGGGAGCACCTGCTGGAGGTAGCACGGATGTGTGCTCAGAGCCGCAGCTGCAGAGACCTCCTGCAATCCTTCAGGATCAAGTGTTGCCATGAGCACCTCGGAGACAGTTGGCAGGCTTGATTTCTAAGTTGCTTTTTGATTGCTGTGACTTCATAACTTTACTAGTGCTATCTTTTTCATTATTCCACCTTCAGGATGGTGGGGATTAAAGTTTAAGAAGCTGAGAACTGTGGAGTGGTTGCTTCAGCTGCCGGAAGGCCATGGCTGACCATATTTGGCTCTACAGTAGTCAGTGGCATCCAGAAACCTCAAATCTGCAGCTACCAATGAGTAGTCTGAATGGTAGTTCAAATTTGTGGAGTGTGCCTAATGTTGGCCACACTGTGTTGGAAGAATCAATGGTGGCATACTTCAAATGCTCAAAATGAGCTTTACAAAATGCTGGTGTGGGGAAGGGACACCATAGGCCATGGCAAAAGCCTTCCACTGTGAAGGTCACCAGGTGGGTTCTTGCTGTTTCATTTTTCTGGCTCTCTAGCTATTCCCCTTCCATCCTATCTTTGCAAATCAAACATGGTTTGTAATGTCTTCATCTATAGCTGGCCCAGGACAGGCTGCTAAAGAGTATTAGCGTGAGTGTTTACGGAAACCTGGTGTTGGTTTCAATTGGAAGCTGCAATATAGCTAATCGCTTTTGTCCTTAAGTACTGTGCAGTCCTTGAGGGCGGAGGGTGAATCCATAAGGATGTTATCCTACTGACGCATGCTCGGTGGAAAGCCATGGTGGCTTCCTCAGACAGTGCGTATTGCAGCTGCTGAAGGGCCTTCCTTCTGCTCTGCCAAGACTTCCTGGAGCTCCTGCTTGCTTCTGCTCACAGCTCTCTGCAGACCCGAGAGCTGGCAGGATGCCCTTGTCCTACCCCGACGCTTTTCCTGTGTTCTGGCAGAAAAGTCAGTCTAAGATATCACCATGATGGAGAAAGCCATTCCTTCTGAGTCACTGAGCCAGAGGAGAGGCGAAGGACAGGCCCCCCCCTCCCCCTTGTTTGGGGGAGGGTCTCTGAGTTTGTCTGGCCATCCCCAGAGACTACAAAGAAAGACCTGGCTCTAGTTGCCTTTCTCTTTCAGTAAACATGAGCCTCACTTACTGGAACCTAGTTCTAGTGAGAAGAGTGTTCTGCCTGAACAGAGCATTGCCAAGTCAGGCCAGAGTGAGGTTGGTGTGGTTCCAGTAGACAAAACCAGTACAACCCATGACTGACATGTGACAGAGCACAAAGGTCTGGAAAAGGAAGATCCCAAGTTCTTCCTCCACTCCCCAGTTCCCTGCTGCAGCAGGAGCACTGGTCTACCGTTCTCTGTGTGTAGTGGTTTAGGAAAGCTGTCTTTGCTCTCCCTTTGTTTGCCTTTGGAGGAGGCAGAGTACAGCTCCGAGAATCCCAGGTAGAATGCACTAAATGAGAATCTAACATTCATTCTGATGGCAAGAGGAAGAAGTAGTGACTAGAGGGTAAAATAAGACCAGCATTGAAGCACAGGGACAATGTGAAGGACCCTGCTGGCTGTCTTACATGCAGCCACAATGTTGGTTCTGAGACATCATGGAAATATTCCGTGCAAACCAGAAATTTGTGTAATAAGGTGTGGTAATTTCATTTATGGAAAACTTAGCTTTTTAGTACTTGGATTCCATTTCAAACGAGATTTTGTATTTTTTAAATATACCTTGCCACGGCGACATGTGTCTCTGGGATACTCCTGATAGTACTGTATTACTTCTGAGTAGCGGGTTCAACTCCACCCTTTTCAACATCCAGGTACATTGACATTTGCATATGCTGCCACCAGGTGGTGGCAAATCCCTTGAGTCATGCGTATTATAACTTAAAAAAGAAATCCCATTAAATAAAACATTAAAATATTTCTTCAAATTATATCTTTAGATGCTCAATATGTAAAGTAAGTCAGTCAAATTATGATAGCAAGAGTATGGCAGAAGTTTCAAAACCCAGGGGCATTTGAAAATCTCTATAAGACTCATATCTTGCCTGGCATTAAGGTATGAAGTATTTCATCAAATATAAAAGAAAAGTTAAACAATAGGAGAAGCAATATCCCAGAACAGGAAGAAGGGGTGTGGGGTCTCTTCCTAGAGCCAGGAGAAGGGGGTGTGGAAGCACTTCCTAGAGCCAGGAAGAGGATGGCAGAGGTGCTATGGAGTGGAATTGGTTCTGCATGGGTGGTGGGAGAGGCAGACAGGCTTGGGAAAATGACTGCGATAAGCCTTCTCCTCTGGGGCTCTCAGATAATCAGATTCATCCTTGTCTGAATAGTGTCCCAGAGCTGCGGCTGGGTCCCTAGGTACAAAGGTCATATCTTCCCGAGTGTGGGGTTCCAGGTGGCCTGCTTCCCATTTCTCAGTGCTCTCCTGTGTCCCTAGAGAGGACAGAGGGAAGAGGCACCATGTGCATAGACACTTGTTTTTCTGCTTGTATAGGATGATTCTCCATGGCACACATGATCATTGTGAGAAACAATGCCCCTCCACCATTGGCTAAGTATGCCCTGGGAATACCTACCCATAGTGTCCCAATAAACACACACACACACATACATACACACACACACACACACACACACACACACACACATACACACATATACCCATACCCACACACACCTACACACACATACACACATATACACACTCACTCACACACACACATACACACACTCACACCCCCACCCATACCCCCCACACCCCACTCCAACACAGGGAGTGTGTGTGTGTGTGTGTGTGTGTGTGTGCATGTGAAAACCTGTGTGTATATGGAGCATGACTGTGTATGAGGACAGAAGAGGATGTCATGTATCTTGTTCTATTGTTCTCTGACTTTTTAGAGGGTCTGTTACTGAACCTCGAGATTTCTAGTATTTTGGTCTGACTGACTGCTACCAAGCCCAGGGCTGCTCCTGTCTGTATCTACCAGTGCTAGGGTTACAGGAGTACCCAGTTATGCCTGCTTTTTAAATAGATGTTGGAGGTTTAAGTTCTGATCCACATGTTTCCACTTGCCACTGAGCCATTGTCCTATCTATCCATCAATCAAATCATCTTTAAAAACCCAAACAGCAGCAGTGGTGACAACAAACAAATCCTATCTTTGACTAACTGAAGTAGCTGAGTACAGAAATCTAATTATCCTATGGCCAGAAAACAGAGGAAGGGTTCAGTGGCAAAGCAAAAACAAAGACCCACCAGTCAATCAAACAAGAAACTCCAAGCAGTAGTTAATGATCAACCAATAAAATAACCAGGCCCTCGTGTCATATAGTTATCGAAAGAAATGGGGAGAACAGAGATGGGGAGGGAAAGAGAGGGAGATGGAGAGAAAGGGAGGGAGGGAGGGAAGGAGAGAAAGAGAGAGAGAGAGAGAGAGAGAGAGAGAGAGAGAGAGAGAGAGAGAGAGAGAGAGAGAGAGAGGAGAGCCCTCTTGATTTAGTAATTAGTTTCTAGTTGACATGATTGACCAGGAGAAAGAGTTCCATCATGAGAAAAACTGACAGGACCACTAGAATGAATTCAAACTCTCCTAAGGGCCTGGGCTGAGAATTCTCTATCAACTGTGGACTACTCCAGTTCTCACTTGTTATGTAGGAGCAGCCAGGGTTCACTGACTAGCGATGCATAGCAGCCTCTCATGCACCCAAATGACAGACCCAATATGTCTGGGGGAACCTCCCTTAGAGTCTAGAAAAATTATGCATATTTAGGGAACTTTCTAGTAAGTAAGAAGACAGAAACACAAGACCAAAATACATAGTGTTTGGTAATGCTGACTGCTCTGAAATGTAGAAGAAACACAGTCAGCAAAGGTACCAAGTTCATCTACTTGGAGAGAAAAACTGAGCAAGTTTCTCAATGTTACTAAAAAACAAACAAAAAAACAAAACAACCCCCCCCCCAAAAAAAAACCCTACCAGAATTGGAGAAGACTAGTGATGAAGGAACCTACAGAAGGAACCTGCAGGAGGAACCTACAGAAGGAACCTACAGAAGGAACCAGCAGGAGGAACCAGCAGGAGGAACCTACAGAAAGAACCTACAGAAGGCTCCTACGGAAGGAACCTACAGAAGGAACCTACAGAAGGATCCTACAGAAGGAACCTACAGAAGGAACCAGCAGGAGGAACCTAGAGAAGGAACCTGCAGGCTACAGAAGAAGGACTAGAAGATGAACTAGAAGAGCAGCAAGGTCTGCAAAGGCTCCATCCTACCCAGGGGTTAGATGCAGTGTTGTGGGTTTGTAGGTTCATACAACAGCAGCAAGGCTGGGCCGAGCCCACGGAAGGATCCCTGGGTAGGAGACCTTGATAGTAGCTCTACATTTTGCTCTCTCGCAGTGTAACTTTTCTCTCTGATGCTGCACATTCTTGTTGATTTGTGTCAGCTGCTTCTTCCCAGAAGTGAGATTTCAGACACACTCAACAGCCACCTATTGGCAAGTAATGGCAGCAATGGCTATTGGTGTGTAGCCTGCAGTTGAGGTCTTGGCTAAAACAACTCCACTGTGCTGGGTTTTGGCAGCCCATGTAGTCCTCTTTCTCCGAACTGACATCCTTTGCATCCTAATACCTGTGATTGGACATTAATAAACAATACCACCCAATATGACCACAGGGTAATGGAAAACAGTTTGAATGCCTTGTGTGCTTCTGAGCTCAATATAATTTGATCCAGGTATGTTTCCATTCCCTGGGGTACCTTAAAATACTCTGCAGTGCCTGGATTCAGATCTTCAACCTCTTATTAGGCCAATGTGGTCAACTATAGCACAGTAATGGTTCCTATGTAGAGTGGGCACCACGAGAAGTTACCCTCTCCTTCCCTCCACTTCCCTCTCTCCTCTCCCCTCCCTTTTTTTCCCATCTCCCTCTTATCTTTGGCTCTCAAGATAGCTCATGAAAACCTTTAGTCTTTAAAATTTAGAGGGACCTCCTCTGTGCTGGTTTTGCCTTTGGTGCTTTAAGGCAGATATTAAGAATCACCTGCTTTTTCTAGAGTTTGTCTGCACAGAGAGAAAACGGGCAATTAAAATTAGGATTCCCCATCAGCTAGAGTAATAGATTTCAGGGAGAGAGACTGTAACAACCTTCGATTCCATCACATGGAGTAGCCACTCACTAATCTTCCGTGAGTCCAATCTTTTAAGATACAAAGTGCCAAACTCGTGATGTGAGGAGCATTTGTGGTCCCACCTAGGGGTCACCTTCCATGCCTTTTATACACACACGTTAAAAAATGTATTTAAACGCTCTGCATCTGTTTAAGCAGATGTAAACTCTTATAGCCTTGCCCAAAGTGTGTAGTGTCCTTTGGCACTGTCATGTGATCAGGCTCTGCAGACTGAGCCACCTAGTTTCCAAGGCAACTGTGTTGTTTAGACAGAGAATCTAATACCTGGCACGAAGCATGCAGAATAGCCATCTGTACCCAGATCACAACAAAGCCATCTTGCAGCAGGTCAGCATACACACAAACTGACAAAAGCTGTTCAGAAACTTTGGGACGTTTGTGGTTTGAAGCAAACCCCACTTTTAATGATGGGAGCTGTAATGGTAACTCTCTCAAACAGCTTCATCAACTTCTCACTTTGAGAAGCCTTGGCTTAGGCTACAAGGGAAACTGATTTCCCAGCATTTACTGCACTCCATACCAGACAGTTACCCACTTCTTTCAAATAGAAACTGATCTCCCTCGACCAGAACATTGAAGTATCTCTAAAACAGGCTGAAGAAGTTGAGAAATCTGAGCATTTCCAAGGAACTCAGAGGAAGGTAGGTGTAGGCCACATTTTAGGGTAATTATATTTACTCTTTTAAATTAATAATTATTCTAACCTTATACAATATGTAATGTTATAATTAGTCATAAGGTATGTTGGAATCTTCCAGGAACTTAGTTATCCCTTAATGCTGTGTTGGTAGTTGGGTATTTAGGAGAGAGCAGTAGAGAACTAGACTTACTCAAGTGGGAAAATAAAGGACAAAGTGATTTATTGACTTTTAAAAAATATTTACTTTTAGTTTTGAATGAGTGCGTGTATGTGTTTCTAAGGATGTGTTTGTGTGTGTGTGTGTGTGTGTGTGTGTGTGTG
>NW_022196899.1:23759229-23760534 GCF_008632895.1 Mastomys coucha
TGTGTGTGTGTGTGTGTGTGTGTATCTGTGTGCACATGAGTATAGGTGCCCATGGAGGGTAGAAGAAGGTGTTAGATTCCCAAAGATGAAGTTACAGGCCATTGTGAGCTGCCCAAGGTAGGTGTTGAAATCCAAACTTGGGTCCTTCTGAGGAGCAGCAAGTGCTCTTAACTGGCAAGCCATCCCTCAATCCCTTTATTGACTATTGTTTGAATAATGAACGCTTTCCATAAGGAGAATGGTGTGGTGCTATTATTTGAATAATTTGACATTGATTTCACCCAGAGGACTGAGGTCTTGAGTACAAGTGACTGGAGGGTTCCCTTGAGTATATGGCATTCAGGTAAGAATAGTTCCCAGATCATCAAAGTGGCAGGTATAAAGTCACAGGAGAAAAATGTGCTGGAAACAGGAGAAAAACCCCCTAAATATGCTAGTGGGCTATGGAGGCCAGGCAGTGTTTGTATGGTTCTCTTTTCCAAACTGAGAATTGTCCAAAAGGAAGGATGAAAAACATTATATCTGGGTATACTTGGTCCATGCCCCCAAGGAACTCGGTGAGACAGTGAAAACTAATTTTTGCCTAACCAGAAACTTGGAGAATGATTTTTGGATATTAGAAAAAAATACATAAAGCCATCATGTTTGTTTTGTTTTGTTTTGTTTTTTTAGCAGTTTGTTTATTGAATCACCTGACCGTTTTTAAAGACAGATCTCCTTAGTATCTGAGACACATCAGTTAAAAAGAATCTTTGTCTGGGCTGGGGAGATGGCTCAGGGTAAAGGGCTTACCATGCAAGCATAGAGACCTGTGTTTAGATCCCCAGGGCCCACATAAAATGCCAGATGTGGTAGCAGACCTTCCTAACCCTAGCTCTTGGGATACAGACAGGAAGATACTGAGAACTTGCTGGCCAGCTGGTCTGCCCCAAATATAGCATGCTTCAGTCCACTAAGAGACTCTGCATATGTCAATAAGTAGTACACACACACACACACACACACACACACACACACACACACGGGGAGAGAAAGAGAGAGAACAATGAACAAATGAGAAGGAAGGAAGGAAGGAAGGAAGGAAGGAAGGAAGGAAGGAAAAGGGGGACAGACTAGAGGAAGGCACTCATGGTCAACTTCCGGCTCCGTGAGCACACACACTAGTAAGTACATTTACATTCATGCACACTCACACACATTCACACAACTCACAAACATACAAATCTGTATTTGTGTCTTTTCAGAGCCAGGTACTGACATTGATCAATTTAGACTTTCTTTCTTTTTTGTTTTTTTTTTTTTTGT
>NW_022196899.1:23760583-23782416 GCF_008632895.1 Mastomys coucha
CTCGAACTCAGAAATCCGCCTGCCTCTGCCTCCCAAGTGCTGGGATTAAAGGCATGAGCCACCACCGCTTTTTAATGTGTCTTATTCATGGTCAATTTAACTTACATACTTAACTTACATACTTTCTAAAGTTGCCTTGAAATTGTATGTTAATCTAGTACATACAAGTGGAAGATTATATCCATGAAGCCAAGTTATAAGTCTATGCTATTACATGATGCCCGTTTTCAAGATGGTTCCATCTTTCAGCATACAGATCACCCTTTGATTGGCAGGTCATTATTGTTTTTCCAATTCAGCCAATGTTTTTGTTTTTCCTAAAAAGTATCATAAGTCTGTTTTATAATCTAGAGGAACTTTATTTACATGAGAACACAGAAAATGTTCTCCTGTTTTTTTTTTTTTTCTTTTAAAGGAATACATTATGAGGAAAAAACTTCTCTCTCCACACACTCTCTCAAACCCTATTGTCTGGAATGATGTCGGGATTGGCAGATTTAGTTAGCCGTGGCTTCCTGCAAAGGATATGGAATAGTTAATACAGCTCTTGGAACCTTCCTTAGAAGGTACATCTCCAGGGCAGGCTTGCCAGGCTACATTGAATTATGTTTCATTATTCCAACAGATTTTTTTAAATCTAACTTGGTAGTAAGGTCTATTTGCCATACATGAGACCAGAGGAAATAACTAGTTGGGTGTAGGTTACTTGATCAGGCTCTGATGAGAAGGTAGAATTCCCACTTCCTTCCTACTGAGTTCAGCTCTTCTCCTAGCTATCCCCAGAACTGCAAAGCTCATCAGGAACCCACGGTGTCTCCCCACCACACGATGACCACTTGAATTTTGTCAGCTCTTCCTAGTGGGTATGCATGACGTGGCTTCTAGGGTAGCCACAGTAGCAGTTTGTTGAAAGTACTTGCTGAAGCAGAAAGGGCCCTTCTTGTTTTGAAAGCATGTTAATGTGATAATGAAATGCACAAAGCAAAGAGGTTCATCCATATAAATGGGTCATTTAAATAATGAGCAAGGAGGAAGGATGTGGTTTGATGTCAGTACTGATTAATTAGGACATAAAAATAAATAACCAGCCCCACACTGGCCTCCTCCCTTGAAGCAGACTCTATTAGTGGGCAATGAAGTTAATGCAATTGACAATATAATTACAGGTTAGTGAGCAGACCAATCCGTGAAGAGGCTCTTGCCTCTCTTTACAGCTTTAATCAGCTAGATAGCCTAGCTCTATTAATGTTCTCATCTTTACCTTGCTAATCATGTGGACCTTTTAGAGAAAACTAGCATTTACAACTGGCCTCTTAGAATGCACTGGCTATAGACTGAAGGTATTATTCTAGATGGTCAGTCTAACCATGTTGATTCATTACAAGCCTACCATATGATACGCCCAGTTCACACTCATGCTAGTGAAGGTATTCCACCTGCAGAGAAAGCTGGTGGTGTCATCACCTACTTCTCTGGAATCTTTTGATCTCTTACAGAAAATGTTCAGCAAGTTTCAAAGGACTGACATCAGTAGGGTAAAGGAGTTAACCTTGAGGCAACTTCAAAGAATCTCTTTTTTTTTTTTTAAACATAATCACAATAGAGGCTAACACAAAAGTAGTTGAAAGTTAATAAACAACCCAGTATCAAATACGAAAGGAACACCTAACCTGAGATCCCCAACATTGATAGAGGAAGATAGAGGTCACTAAGACTATTGGAAGGGTATGTGAAATACCACACACACACACACACACACACACACACACACACACACACACACACACCAGGTTAAACCACCTTACATTGATGGAGATAATTCCACCATCACATAATATTTCCAGCAAGCATGAATTAATTTGGTGGACATTCTCTCCCTACTATTGAAGCATCGCCCTGCTGCTATTTGTGGCTTAGAATGTTAGCTTTGTGTTAGTTGGGGGAGGGAAGGGTATCCCCAATGAACCAAATTCATCCCATTAGAATTTCTTCAATGTTCATTTTCAAAGACCCACTTTTAACCTTTCAATGCGAAAATAACTTGTTAGGGTTATGAAATTCAAGAAGAAACCAAAATGGAACAGTGTTTATGGAGCAACAGAAGGAAAAGACCACTCTTCATATTTTAGTAGTAATAAGGGGCTTCAAGTCCTCTTTTAAGATTTATGTTTCCTTTATTTTTTTTCTGCATAATCCCCAGGTATCCAGTACAAAGTAAATTATCAAAATTTTTTGTGACTAAAATTTGTCCCTTCTCTTTCCTGTCTTCCCATCTACTCTGTCTCTGTCTCTGAAAACATGGAGAAATCAGAATTTTCTGTTTTTTTTTTTCCCACTGTACAATGGTTCTTTTGTATTCTCTGAATCCAACACTCAGGCAAGTCCTAATGTCTTACTGTTTTATGTCACCACTGAGGTAGTAGTGACATGCTGGCTGCTGATGAATAAATATATTTATCTGGCTGCTAAACCTGCTTACACATTTGAATCATAATGAGCAGATGTTAACAATTACTCTAAATGTCTTGGATATTTTGTAAAACTTTTATCAGACTTAGGGTGGTTTATTGATTTAGTCAGAAGCATGCCCTGGACACAAAACATATTGTCATTTGGGATTCAACATGGGTGGAATGCACATCCATTAACATTTTAAAATCAGACACTAGTGCCTTGCTTCTAGATCCTTCTGAACAATAAGTCTCTTTATGTTCTTCCCCTTTCCACACACAAGTACGTCAACATTCCTTGTTGACATAGCAACAAGTATATCAGATGCTGAATTTTCTATGGCCTCATCTTTTGCTATAGAAAAAGTAGAAAAAAAATGTATATGTGATTTTGACATCAGGTCTCTGCGTTGTGGGTAAACAACGTAACCCAGCACAGTAGAAATCGCTTGTGTTTGTTTTTATAACAAAGGACAAAAAAATCAATATTGCCATTTTTCTAAATACTAACGTGGGTACACACACACACACACACACACGCACGCACGCACGCACGCGCACACACACACACACACACACACACACACACACTTTTTTGTAACTTCAAGCCATTTTAGTTGAATTGATAGAGAAAGTCACTTTGAATTCAAATATAAAATAAGGTCATTCATCATGTTAACAACTTAATTACCTGGGTATATATTTTTCTGGAGGGGGGGAAAATCCTCTTTTATTTGTTATTATGTCTTATTGCTGAGTGGTTGCCCCAGGACAAGTGATTGTCTCGGGCAGGCCTCCTGGTAAGAATTGAAGAGATAGGGAGCAGATAAGCCGGTGGCCTTAGGCCTGCTTTCCTTCCTGGGCTGTTTGCTGGAGGCTGCACCTGTAAGAGTCCCTGTCGTCTTTGTGGCAACAGAGAAATGGCGACTAGCAAAGGGGCTGGAACAGGCAAAGAGCTAAAAGCATAGGATGAATCAGAAATGTGCTATGTCTACCTTCCCAGGGCTGGGATGAGGCGCTGTCTCAGCACTTAGAGGAAGCCAGAGGTCTATTTATTGTTCAGGGCTCCTGGAGGAGGCAAAGCAAACACAGCACCTTGCTGTGTGGGCGCTGGCCTTTCCGTGATTGCAGGTTAAGGATCATTTCAGCATGGAAACATGAAACCAGGATAAGGGGGTAGGTCACAGGGAAGAGTGAAGCCTTCCTGCTTCTCCTGGCTCTGCCTAGAGTAGATGTCTGCTGTGGGAGTCTCTCTTCTTGTTTCTTTATTTTTTTATTTTTGGTTTTTAGAGACAGGGTTTCTCTATGTAGCCCTGGGTGTCCTGGAACTCACTCTGTAGATCAGGCTGGCCTCGAACTCAGAAATACGCCTACCTCTGCCTCCCAAGTGCTGGGATTAAAGGTGTGTGCCCCACACTGGCCGGCTCCCTTCTTGTTTCTTATTTGCATGCCCCGATCACAACAAATGCCTCCCAGAACAATCAAGCAGCAACCACCATTTCCCTTTGGAGAGCAAAGAGCATGGGACGCATGGTAATTTTTCTTAATTGTACTGCTCTATGTACGATGGTGTTTGGCTATCCTGCCTGGGTTTCTTCACTTACAGGGAGCCTACTTAGCCCGAGAAGGACTTCTGCCAAGAGTGTGCTACCTTCTTCCAGGCTGGACACTGGAGAGGAAGATGTTCTGTGCTTAGTGAGATCCCATAGAAAAGAAACATTTTGATTTTCTGAATAAAGGTCTGAAAATGACACATGTACCAGAGCTCAGCTGACATTCAGATGGAAATCTTTGCTGATCCTACTAGGTTTATTTATCAACCTCAGAACATGCAATATGTTCCCTCTGATCCTACCCAACAAAGAGCTGGGGATCGTTCTCCATTTAGACAAAGGCATGGGGGTTTTTCCTTAGCAAATTTCATTGAAAGTGTTTCTGAAATCACTGCCTATGTCACAGACAGGATCGTTTTTTTTTTTTTTCTTATGGGATCCTTGATAACTTTATAAAGGCATCTGATTTTCATAGCGAATGCATGTTTTCATAAATGGAAACAAATAAAACAGTAGGCAAGGCCTTTCTCAAATGCTTGCCATGTGCATTAAACACACAAAAGTACATTCACAGCGAAAGTTGGTTGAAAACAGCTGTTTTAAAGGATTTTGGGTGAACACAGTTAATGGCATCATCATTATGAGGCCTGAAGCGAACGTGTTACTGATTACGCCCCATTTAGACATTGGAATGTGAACCCCCCCCCCCAAGGAAACGCCACAGCAGAGGCATATGAACAAGAAATACCAATCAACCCCAAACTCTCAGTTAAGACTTGGTTATACACTGTGATTCTATCTCTAAAGATAAAACTGTGGGGGAAACTGAGAGAACATCTTATCTTAACTAATCAGCATTTTTTCAAAAAAACAATATTGTTTGAGTGGAGGTTTCCTTGGCTTCTCTCACCTTTCCCCTCAACCAGCTCCGTCTCTTTCAGTCTTAGGCTCTGCTGAAGGCAAACCAGAAACCACATGTGAAGGAAGTTTGGGAAGGCTACTTGCTAGAGCATGCAAAGCCAGTTGACCGGGTTGTTTGAATATAATGCTTATGCAGTTCTAGGTCAGTGCCTTAAATGATATGTTGGGCGTAGAGGCCACAGTGTCTTTTGTGGTGGGATGTAGGGCTGTGTTGGGATCTGTCTGAGCATGGGAGGTTTCATAAGAACTAGGGGCTGAGTGCCATGAGAAAAGCATTGCTGGGTCCTGCCACATGTCCATCTGCCTGAGCTTCCTGGTCACTATAGCACTGCAGGGCTTTACATATGCTGCACCATGGTCCAGACACCTCCTAAAGGCTCCTGGGGTGTAATGTGGGAATGAATGGAAAGCTTGATACTTGGTAAAGAAAAGAAAAATAAAGAGCTTTTTAAACTTCTTCCACACGTCTAAAGGGAAGGGTCAGATTTCTCCCGGTGATGAAAGAGTCACTTCCAGGCACAGCCTCCTGTCACGCCATGAAGGCCACATTCTGGGTCATGACGAGAAGGCTTACTTCCCCTCCTCCATTTCCAGAAGGGTCAAGTCACTGCCTGAGGTGTCTAGAATGGTGATATTTCTAGCAACAAAAGTGTCCTAGACCCACACGAATCCATGGTAACACAAACATAAAAATGGTAAATGATACAATTATCTATTATGATTTCTTACTATTACAGTTGTTACTACTGTTGTGAAAGACTCTTACTGCTCAGCTCAGGCTGGCCCCCAACTTGAGATGTCTCTGTGTTAGCCTCTCTACTTGCCGGAATCCCAGGCACATGCCACCAGTCCCAGAAGCGGTGGGACTTTCCCTCAATCACTGTAACGTGTAGTTTTGTTTTGAAGGAGATGACAACAAGGCCCATTATGCATAACTTCTGTATAGAGCACACAAAGAACACAATGCAACATGCATCTTTGTACTGGCCAATGCGCATACATACATACGTCTTAGATGCCCACATATGTTCTAAGGAAATGGATGTCAGCATTCAAGTCACAGGCACTCCTTGAGGACCTAGGTCTTATGTGAGAGTTCAGATGATGAAACAGGCTTGATTATTTGTTAAGGGATAGGAATGTCCCAGGTGGGGTGGGGTTATCCTCTACCATGTTGAAACTTGGAGACCCTTAAGATTAAGCTAAGACAAAAATAGACTTTTTGGGGCTAAGGTACATCCCTGTCCAGAGTAGGCACAGGGATCCTTGTTTAAATAATCAGGATTCCCTAGACCAAGGAGGTGAGTTAAATGTGACCTTGAGAATGAAGTGGTGTTGTGTGTCACATTAAAACATCCAGGAGCATTGGATGTCAGAACATGAGGACCAGGACGTTAGTTTTCCTTCAGACTAGTTCTGAGTTTAAAAGGCTGCTCTGGTGTGTGGGGTCCAGATGGGGTGCTCTGAGCTCAGCAAGGACACTGGGTATGGAGCCTGGCACCAGTGATTGGCCTGTACACCTGAAGGAACTGGGCCACACTTCACAAAGCGCCTTTTGTACAAGCTGACAGTGCAGCTAGTGGCGCTGCTGATAAGCTTATTGCACCCAAACTTTGATGTCACAGATAAATTTATTATTGATAATGCTTCGACCATGAGTCTTGGGAAATGTTTTTGATAACATGACACAAATATTAGTATTACCAACTATCAGTAAAATGTATTTGCCAGAAAGAAAATACATTTGAGTTTGAACAAAGGCACTGGTGATAGGAGGCAGCTTTGAGGCCAGTGACTATGGAACGGCGTCTCTGCTTCCTTTTCCATGAATTGTGGGCAAGGTGAATAGTTTTAAGGAACGGCCATGTAAATGCACTCAAAAGGGATCTGACTACTTAAGAGGAAAAGTGGGCTATTGTCCTTTAACAAAGAGATTCCAGAAAACTATACCCTGCGGTTCTGGAGGTGAGACCTGTTCTTAGATTTCTCCTTGACCGATGAGAGTGAGGTGGAGCCTGTCTTGTTCTCAAAAGTTTTTCATATTACCATTTATTGATTATTATTATCAGTATGATTGACTTTCTTCATGCAAACCATTTTCTATTATTATAGCTATAATCCTTAAAAAAATTCTTATATGCATTTTCGTCCCCTACCCTGCCTTTCCTTCTCTTGTCTGTTCTACATACCTATGTTCTAAATGAAATTTATATTATCAGTGATGTTACGAGACAATAAAGCCCCTGATCCTGACTAACACATGGATCATTTGGTTTAAATTCTGGAGGTGATTGAAGGAGTCCTATATGATGGAATAAGACTTTCCACCCATTAGACACATTTCTCACTTGTAAATCAAAATGGGACCCTCAAGGTGGGTGCTCATATGCCAGGGGTTGCAAACGATGGTTCACAGAGGCACTGGAAATTATTGAAAGCCATTTCTGCTACTGTGATGCCATCTTTTATTTCCCATAACATACCAGTGACCATGTGCCCTGTCATACGCCACATGTATACCTGGTTAGGACAAGCTCTTTGGGCTTATTCAGGGCGCAGGGCTGGGAATGGCTATCATCTTCCTCTCTGTATTAGGGAAGAAGAGCTTTTATAATTCATGGAATTAGACGACTAAACTCTTCCTATTTTGTCTGAAAATTTGTACCTTTGACATTTCCACACAAAGGGCTCAAAGAGTGTTGCACAAAGTGTCTGCTTTATCAGATAAGATCATAAGGACAAGATGACCTTATCTCTGTCTAGTTGCCTTTTCCAGTTCACATTAGGTTATGACAGCTACGGCTTATAACCAACCTGCACATTTTGTTGGGTTTTATGGAGGAAAGTAGTGGAAATTCTAAGAAGTGTGTTAAAGAGCCTGGGCCTACTTCTACACCATGAGATTCAGAGTGTGCCTTGTCTGAGACTCACCCACAGACCCTATAGTTAGCAGTTTGAAAGTGGGGGCTGGCATTTCTACATTTCTAGTGGGTTCCCAGTCAATGCTGATACTTTTCCCTGCAGACAGCTGAGTAGTCAGAGCCTTCCTCATTACATCTTCTTGTGTGACTGGGCTCAGAACTGCTTAAATGAGATGCTTGGTACAGGATGGCTCAAATATCAAAGGATCATCATTATGTCCTGTTGGAAGAAGAAACAAAGCATGAAGGACAGGAAAGAGTTTGTCATCCTCCCTCCTAAACAGCTCTCAAATACTCTCAAATACAGTCCAGTCCCCTTTTGCTGCCACTCAGCTTTTTATTCAGGACTTGCATGTCTCTCTTTGGGCTACTGAAACATCCCTTGAGAAATAATTGGCATCCATTCTTGCCATCAATTTTTCCACTGATATAAACCCATTCTGGTGCAAACACCATCTCACCACATGGCATTCACTGTTAATGATACTGGAGGATTTAAAATAGGAGGGAGAAGCCAGAGAGAGTGTGTATATGCAAAGCACCTCCATTTTCAATAGGAAATACTTCAGCTTTTGAGTCACACACCTTGGGATCTCACCACTGCGGCAGCTGTTTGTCTCAACCCTTTCTAACCTTAGCCTGTGCACCCTCCATCTCAGCCGTCTCCTTACACAAATATAGAGTGTTTGCTTTTCTGCTTCCATGGAATTCCATTTATAAATCTAATTCTTTACCAGGTTTAACAAGACAAGGTTTTACAATTTTTAAATGTGATTGTTTACAAGGGAATGTTGGGGTCTTAAATTGTGTGTGTGTGTGTGTGTGTGTGTGTGCATGTATATGTGTTCTGTGTTTTTAGTTAACACCTGGCACTGTTTCTCACAGAATGAGCACACCATAAATATTTACTTAATGGATATGGTGAGGTGCCTGGTATAACTACAGTCACTGTTGGATTAGTATATCAGGTAGTAAATAGTCGGGGAATGTAAAAGAAAGCAATGTAATTCACCATATATATTTGCCTCCATTTCACAAAAACTGTCCAAGATACTTTTTGCATTGCTAAAGACATGCATGAAAATTACAAACATTGTAGGACAGTTGAAAATAACAGCAAGACATGTCTTGGACTCTAGGTTCTGAGGCTCACCTTGTGGAATGTTCCGGAGATTTTCCCTTTCCTTTCTGACTTCTCTATTTCACTCACAGGAGTTAGCATTTAGGAGACTCCTGGCTGATAAAGACAGTCACACAGGTCTTTTCTCTGTCTCTGTTGTGTAGTTTCTGTCTGTAGGACAACTGTTACAACCAAGATCTCTGTGGATGAACTTTGAACAGTGGTGCTTTTAAAACTCTTAACCCTGAACCACAATGATGAAGCACTAGTGTTGCTTTTGCCTCTGTAGAGGCAACAGAATGTCAGAAGCAAAGGGAGAAGCTTGTTCTGTGGTAATATTATCATGTACCAGGTTTTGTTTAAGAAGAGAAACCAAGTAGCAACCCACTAGGCAACCTTATTGTTTACTAAATGTAGGTGGATATCGGACTGGATTTTAAAATATTTAAATAAGCAGACATCGACTAGCTAAACAATTAGCAATTTCCTTGGTTTATTTTAGAATAAAGCAAAACTGTATGTGTCCACAGCTCTATTTTCACATCCACAGACATAAACATATGTGCACTGCATTGAAACTGTGAATCAACCCTGAAGAACAGGTCATCAGATTCTAAATACAAGGGAGACCCAAAGGAAGATTGTAATGTGTGGTCAGGGGTAGTAGTATGGGTCTCACTGGCTGAAATCCTTTTTGTTATGGTGATGATTGAAATCAGCTGCCATTTTTGGATAGAATGCTTAGAAATAGAATTTGTAGAGCGTGCCAACAGCACACGGAACCAGTCACTTCATCTAACTGAAAATTTTATCTAGTGGTGAGAACAAAGTTTGCCTTTCCCCTTCCATTCATAGAAGACTTCGCCAGGCACTCAGAAGTGCTCAAGACAGGGTGGCATCCTCTGCTTCAAGGAACTGGGGACAAGTAGCACAGCCAATGGGGGACAGAGATGGCAAGCCACACAGCCAATAGGTGCTCTAAGTTCACTGCGCAGTGTTGCATGGGTTGTTGCATTGCTAATGTTTTCAAAGTGCTAAAAGTATTTTTTTTTCCAAGTATCTCGACACTCTAGAAATAATTGGACAGTTCCCAATATGTGGCTTGTCTCTTCAAGGTCAGATAAACACTAAGGCAGGGGATAAGGCAGGGAGGCTGAGCAGAGGAGAGGAAGTTTGTTATGGACCAGGAGCCTACTACTCTCTCTGGGTAGAGCTGGCCCACACTGGCCCAAAGCTGCTTTATCCAGCTGCTCTGCTCTACATTTTTCTTAGGTTGTCTGAATTCTAGCATTGTTATCAGACAAAACACCAGAGAATTTCTGAGAATAATCTCACTGTTACATAGGCGAGTGTGCTAAAGCTTCCTAGCTAAGCTCTGTGACCATGCTCAGAAACTCTCGCATGCATCCGAGATTACACTAATGCTTTAATTTTCTGTGTTGACTTTTTTTGCTAGAATTCCTAAAATAAATTGGGAAGCCACTAAGTTTTTATTGCATCCATTTGGCACCCTGTGGTTTAAGTTTTACATTCAAGTGCTAAAAATAAATGTGATCCCAGCTAAAGGCATTCAGGATTAGAACATGATTCAAAAGGGCTGGACTTCTCCAATTATGCAAAATGACAAAACCAATAGAGAACATTTTGTTAAAAACAACAACAACAACAACAACAACAACAACCAATGAAAACCTGACATGGGTGTACATAGAATTCTCATGGTGGTCCATGGGTGTCAGAGGCTTAAGGCTAATGCAGTTCTTAATGAGAAAAGAGAAATAATGGAGCAATTGTTTATAAATCAGTACACACTCTGGTGAGAGCCACAGACAATGAACTCTCCATATGATCCAGGCTATCGTCCTTGCAGTACATGTTTCCAGAGACTCTTATTTTGCCTCAGTGACTCTGGGAGATGCTTTCACAGTGTAGCACCTCCAATAGTTCTCCCACTAAGAGGAATCAAATTGGTTCACTTTCAACTTGAAGTGCAATTAAGAGTTCCTTAGGGTTAGGGAATAGAACCCTGAGACTTACATGATTAATGGAGTGGATTTGAATTTTGCTGGGGCAGATGGGAAAGGGCATCTCTCTGGGAGAAACCCTGGTTGGGAGTAAGAGGAATGTTTTTGTGGAATGAGTTCCCTAGCTGCAGCCTTGTTTAGGGGTTGGAGCAGAGTTCACATCTGGGACCCCTTGGAGAATTCAGTACCGCAAGAACAGGGAACCAGGAGGAAGCAGAAGTAATATATTTTGAAAGGCTTAATCTGATCTCTTGCCTGTCTTCAAAGGAAGCGTCATTTGTAAAAGACATGCATGCTCCTGAAGAGAGGGCCCCTATTAGGCAATGCAGAAATAATAAAAGACCTTCTGTCCCCAGCCTCCGGAACAGGGAGCAGGGAGGTAAAGGGACTTGCTCCATGCTCAGTTGGGAGAGATTGCTGGAGCTGCTCAAAACAGCCTGTCTGTGGGGTCTTTCCTGAACCCTCTGTGCAGTGGAACACAGTCCCTTCTCTTTGTTTCTGCTATAAATTAAGATATTTCTGACAAGGAGCTTCCACGTGGGACAGCTAAGTTAGAACTCAGCCGAGCAGAGGGGACTCTCACCCCGTCGTTTCTCTTGCCTCTCGGAAGTTTCTGTCTTTTCTTAAAATTAGGAAATGCCTCTTCACACTTCTTGTTCTCAGGGAGTGTACACATTTAAGCTGACCACTAGCTTCCAGAGTTCATAACCAATGCAGCTACTTCTAAGGAGCAGGGAAACAAGAAGAAAATCTCCAACCTTGATGGAAATCTAACTGCCTGCCCATCCTTTCTCTAACACTATGTTGCCTTTAATTGTGGTTTCAAAGTACTTCTCATTTTCTCAATGAAAGTGGGCAGCCACACCCTAGAACTCCTGTGTGTGTGTGTGTGTGTGTGTCTGTGTGTGTGTCTGTGTCTGTGTCTCATTCTGTCTGTCTCTAGCATAGATAAGCATGTATGTGTGGATCTTTCTGAAGTTTATATCTTTCACTAAATATATTGATCTTCATGCTGAGAACAAATACTTCAGTTACTCAGAGTTTGTCCTATATACTTCCCAAGCACTTTAGAAACATCAACTCATTTAATATAGACTTCTGGCCTTGATTTATATTGTATTGAGTCTCATGAGTCAATAATCATGTTATGGTTCCATTTTTGTTGCTGTTGCGGTGAATCATGCTATCACGCTATATTCCTTAGATATGTGTAGGGATGGAAAAGATGTAAAATGGGCCAAGCACACAACTTCCAGTCATACCAAATGTGTTTGCAGAGAGGAGGGAGCACAGACTGGGGTACGGTATGTGGAGCTCCAGGCTGGTTTGATATATATAGAGAATTTATGAACAAACTTGTAGCCCTGTATTATTTCTGTGTTAAGATGACTATTTTAAAAATTAATACAAGGTTAGAAGTTCTTCAACACTATAAACATCTGCTCTTCCTTCTGCTATTGTTTTGTTTGTTTCTCTGAGCTGAGGTCTTATTCTATAACATTGTGTCATCAAATTCACATTGTAGACCAGGCTAACCTGGGACTTGGACTTGCTTGCTCCCACTTTCTGAGTGCTGTTTTGTAGACCTGTGCCACCATACCTGGCCCCTCCCTCCCTTTTAAAATAGCATAAGGTCCAGGCTGGGTGGCTACAGCAAAAAAGGGGTATACTTTAGTTATAGTGCTGGGTTAGGTGTTATGTACATTTAAATGACTTATTCTATCAAACCTGGATTTTAGTTTCAGTAGTTAAAGCCTCAGAAATTGAACATCTCAGTGGATAGTCCCTAGTATGAAGAAATAATGTCAACTGCATTAATAAAAAGAACCTGTCATCAATGAGGTACAATTCAATATTATGGCTGACATAATTGTGAACATTTATAATTATGTGAATAGCGATTCTCTTAATTTATTGCCATTTGATTAATTATAGCCAGCTATACTTTTAAATACTGGTGTTACAACCAATGCTACAAGTTGATCGCTACCATAGCTCATTCTATATCTTCTTCCGGCTTCTCTCTGGGTAGGTAGACCAGTAGTACGGTGGGACTGCCCCTGCATGTGTGACCCTGTGGATATCCCCATTATCAAACAGCTGCAGTGCAACAGAAAAAGAGGGTGAGATCAAATAGTGTATTTTATACTTGTATTTGTATATCATTGGAAAACTAAGATATTTACTGGGATAACAATGTTCCTGCACAGAAAATGACCTTGGAGCACTATCAAGCTTTCTTGCTCTCAAGATAGCTCCTTAATTAAACATGCAAGTCAGGTGACTTTTCAAAGTCTGACCTACTGACAACACCTGGATAATGGCTTCAGTCCTGAGCATACTCCCATGGTGAAATGCATTTAGATATTTATTCCTAAAGGAATAGAGAATGTGCATGTAGAAGCCAGAAGCTGAGGTCAAGTGTCCTCCTCTATCATCTCATCCTTATTTTTGACACAGGGTCTCTGGCTGAGACTGGAGCTAGCTGCTTCAGCTAGAATGGCTGGATAGAAAACCCTGGGGACACTCTGGTAGTCTCTGCCTCCCCAGTGCTGGGATTACAGGCATGGACTAACATGCCTTGTTTTGATGCTAGAGATTGGATTCAGGTCATCATGCTTGCTCCCTAAGCACTTAACCACCTGAACTATTTCTCCAGCTCCATGATTAAAAATCAAAAACAAAAAACAAAAACAGAAACAAAAAACAAATCTTGCTTTAGTGTCTGTACTTCAAGCTACCAGACAATATTTTTAGCAGGTTCTTGGATGCTATGACTGTCCTAGTGAGCCATTGTGTATGTGTAAAATGTGCTTATATGAGTATACATGAGGACATCTAAATGTATACACACATAAACATGTATATACTTACATGAGAGAGAGCAGAGAGAGACAAAGAACAGAGAGACAGAAAGAGAAAGGAAAAGTGAGAGAGCTCAACTTGGAGGAAGGACTTATTTTCACATGAAAAAGATTATAAAAGGAAGAATTCAGATTTTTTTCCTGAAACCATCACTTAGCTAAACAAAATCTTAGTTATATTCTGCAAGATTTTCCTCAAAATCAGAATTGAGCCTCAGTAAGAAACATGGCTCTTTATGATTTTAATATGCGATCCCCTTCGTGCACTTGTTATGAGCTGCACCTTGTATTTTAGCATGTCACAATCCGTGTTCACTGTAAAATTGGTCATGTGCCCTGGAGTCAGTGTTTGCTCATAGAGTTCTCTGCAGTGATGGAAATCCAGCCAATGTGGTGCCACCACTGGCGCATACCCACTGAGCATCAGTAGGAATAAGGATATGGAGTTTGGATACTTGTATTCAAATAGTCCTATGTGGCTGGTGATACTCTGTTTAGCCTGGTAGCCACAGGTCATTTTGCCAGATTTGTGAAGGTCTAGAGAGCCTCAGTCATTTATGTTATAATAGCACTTTTGTTTGTAAGTAACAGTATTTACTTTGCCTTCAGAATTTGCAGTCAGATCGGAGGCTTACTTTATTTCAGTATTTCTTTCCTTCCACCCTCTTCCTGGTAGGATACCTGACCCAAGGCCTTATCCATGCTGGACAAATGTCCTGTCTTTGAGATGTGTCTTTTGATTTCTCCTGGTCAGACTCTTTGGATGCTTTCAGCTAGTGGGTACTTTGGGCAACTTACCATTTAAGACACTCTAGTAGCATGAAATGAGACAATGCCCTAGTCTGCAAGACATATCGTGAAGATCTGCAGAATTTCTTTCCCTTTTCTGTGATAAAGTTTACTTAGATCTAAGCAATGATGTTTACCAAACACATATCCTTCCTCCCTTCCTTACAAATCAGGCATTATTTTAAAGTGACACTAATTTTTATTGATCTCTGAAGAGCTTTGGAGAGGTGTGACATGGTCCTTTATGCCTGTTAACCTTTAAGTACTTCCTGGACAGAGGCCCTCCTCCATGCAGCCAGGACAGCACATGGGGACAAAGCCATCCTCCTTTAGCGTTTCCAAGAAAGAAATTGCTGATAAGTGACACTTCCTGCTGCCAATGGGGCCTTTGAATGTGATTAGGATGAGCAACTATTCTTCAGAAGTGGATTAATTGGAAAGCAGTAAACATGTAGATTAAAGGCTGCATACACCCCATCTTCACACAGGCCGCCTGAGATAATGCTCCTACAGAGGGACCGCAGGCTTCCCAGGCCCTCCACTGCTTCTCTTTACTCAGAGGCCAACCAGGATGCACAGAAAACACAACTGATACCACCTAGATAATTATTGACTAGTCGGAGCATAGATGGTGGAGTCTATGTTCTCTTCTCTTCCTGGTCATGTTCTGTGAACGCAGCTTGCTGGTTTCTATGTAAGAGCATGATGAATGTCATTCTTTGTGATGGGATCTCCATCGGAGGAGGCACAGGTAATTTAGTTGAGGGCTTCTATGGTATGTGTGCTTTTCGTGTCTTTGAAATCTGTGATATAAGGTATGTAAGGCGAGGGCAGAGATGCATGTTTAGGGCTCCCTTGCTTTGGGTAGATGTTCTGAACTGTAAAGGTGGCTTGTTTGTGACCAGGGCATCCCATAGAAAATGTGTTTCTGTAAATGGCCAAGTGTTTCTATAGAACAGCAGGTGGGTAACCTGAACACAGCCCATATATACAATTCCTATTTTTCTTGGGTGTGTAGCCTGCAGCTGTCTCCCTCATTTGCACAGGACCGTCTCATTTTCACACTTCTGCGTTTGGGAGGTAGATGCTTGGACAGAAGCTAACTGGGAGCTTGTTTCTCTTCACTGTTTCCTGACTGCACAGCACAATCAGCTCTTTCCTCAATTCCCCAGCACCCCCACCCCCACCCCCTTGCTCTTCTCACCAGATGTGGCAGGATTGGGTTGACCTCCTGCATCTGGCACCCACCCTGTGACCTTTCCCTTGTGTTTGGAAAGTGAGAGAGATGGGGTGTGGGGAATTGCATTGACAGACAGACAGAAGTTGCTCATGGGCTTAGGCTGAACAGAATGTGAAGCCACCGAGTGTTGGAAGGTTGTAGGTGCCATGCAGGTGTGCAAATGTTTGCTTCCCCTTTTATTTTTTTAATTTTATTTTTTATGTGCTTGGGTACTGTGTCTACACATGCACTGTACTGTGTGCATGGCCAGTGTGCATAGAGACCTTCAGATGCCCTGGAGTTTCAGAGAGTTCTGAAATGCCACGTAGGTGCTGGGAATCAAACCCAGGTCCTTTGGAAGAGCTGTTTCTCCAGCTCCATGCTGTCCTTTCTTAATATTTTCCTCATATAGTCACCATCTGCCTCAACTTCTAAGGTAGTTTTCTTAGCATCAAAATGTAGTTGAGAATTTAAGCCAGGACTGTCTCAGAGAGCATTTCAGAGGCCATCTTCACCCTGTGAGGTCTGTCCTCATTTACTTCTAGGTTTCTTTAATAATAGAGTATTTTGTTCTCTAGAGCCATGTTCCTTCTGCCCCTGTTTCCTTCACCTCGGCATACTCTGGGGCAATGGAAGAAAGAGCGATGCAGTCCCTGTCACTAGTGGCAGTGTGCGGAAAGCTTACAGAAGTGATGTCTAAGTCCCCTTTAGCTTTAGGACTCTATGAGCTCATTTCTCGCAGAGCCCACACTTCTCCTCCAACTCCCATCTCAGCCATGTTCTCTCTCTCTGCCTCTCATGAATCATGTCAGACTCCCAGAAGTCCCTAGGTCCTACGTGGAAAACTAATGCACTTTCCTTAGCCCACAGGAGAGGCTCTTTTTGTGTTTAGTAATGTGAACTCACGCTGCCAAAGGGTTAATCTTCTAAGACTAAGTGCAGATTGGGTAAAATAAGAGAAGATCAATGGTTGTACTCTGCCATGAGTGGGGTGCTCAATCATGCAAGTTTCTAGCCAGATCTGTAGAAATCTGCATCGCAGGAGTCACCTGGGCGTCACACCCGGAGGAACTCTGAGTTAATGTGTGGTGAACAGCAATATCAGGTTTATGCCTATAGGGTGGTTTTCATTGGAATAAGCTTAAGCACAGGAAAAATGGTCTTGGTAGTGTTAATTTTTTTTTTTTTTTTTTTTTATGGGCAGTGTACAATAGCTGGCCTTGGAATGTAGCGGCACTGTTGCAGAACTGAAAACGTTACCGTGAGACATTTTAAGAGCAATAAATATCTGGTTTTAAAATGCCAGCATTAAAAAATTATCAACTAGGAAAGTAGTTTTTTTGGGGGGGCTGTTGTTTTAGCACTGGGGAGCCACAATTCCCGTTCCCTTTCTGGCTTTCTGAATAAGCAATTGTTTGGCACCATAGTTTGGTGATTCTTTGATTATTTTAACATTGAGCAAGCTATGCTTTAGCGGAGAGAGGGCTGGGAGTGAGCCTGTGGCCCTTATCAAAACGATTTGGCTTCATGGTGTGAAGATGTGGCTGTGCTCAGGCCCATACATCCTGTGACTGCCCTGCTGGGGCAATCCTTTGATGTGAGGGAGTAGCTCTCACAGAGGGCAGATGTTATTTCCAGACTTGGATTGTCCTGAATGATAACATAACCAACAAGCCATCTGCAGTCCCATGGTGCTGGCCAATAGCTATGGCACGGCACTGATCACCTTTGTAGGCTCTGACTACTTTTTTCCTCTCTCTGTGAAGTGGGTGCTTATGTGTGGGGCTAGGGACTCAACTTATTGTTATCATTTTCCTAGTATAAATGGAGCAAAAAAAAATTAAAATTGGATAAAGATTTGACTATCTTGTCTTGTTTTTTCAAACTTAAGTTTTCAACACTTTTTATTTTTTTTATTTTATTTTTAGCTTTATGCTTTACCCTAAGTGTGAGCTTGAGTTTTCATGGTCTTCATGGTGGTGATTATTATGCATATTAAGTATCAGTCTTCAGAGGCATAATAATTGGCTTAGCTGTTCAGTCCACAAGGCTAGGTATCTCAACTGGTCTTCAGAATCCCGAAGAAGTAGACTCTAATGCTAGTACAGTAGTGAAGTCAAGCAGGCAGAGAGCAAGGGCTTTCTTCTTCTCTGTCCTTTAGCTGCCAGCAGGAGATGTGGCCCAGATTAAAGGTGGATCTTCAGACCCCAAAAGATCCTGATTAAAAGTGGGTCTTCCCACTCTGCATGATTTAATCAGGACAGAATCCCTCACAGATGTTTTAGTTACTTTCAGCTGTAGGCAGGTTGACAACCAAGAATAGCCACCACCTTTTGAAAACTTCTGTTTTCAAAGCCTCAGTGTGTGACTAAACTTACTGGAACTGAGTTTAACACTTGACAGATGTCTATTTCCATATGTAAAATGCACACTGTGATTTGACACATAAATAGCATACTTAGTTGATATGTATGCATCTGTGTATATGTGCTAGGATTCAGACATCTTGAAGATGAACTGTTTGGTCACATGTGCAAGGTATGCTTGGCCTGAGTGCTTGCTCCTGGTTTCCACTGAAGTTTTTATAAGCTCAATGTATCTAGCTAGATCACTAGATACCAACCCATAGTGCTAAAGACTGGTCAATTATTATCCAGAGTCTGATGCCCAACTCTAGGCTTGAACATTGTCTATCTATGGCCAATGAAATAATTAAAAAACACTATCTATTGTCCATTTTCTTTGGTCATTTTTTTTTTTTTTTTTTTTTTTTTTTTTTTTTTTTTTTTTTTTTTTTTTTTGGTTTTCCGAGACAAGGTTTCTCTGTATAGCCCTGGCTGTCCTGGAACTCACTCTGGAGACCAGGCTGGCCTCGAACTCAGAAATCCACCTGCCTCTGCCTCCCAAGTGCTGGGATTAAAGGCGTGCGCCACCACCGCCCGGCATGTCATTTTTTTTTTAATACAAAACACGAAATGATCCCTTTTAAAAGGAATTTATAAGAATAGTTTATACAGCATCTATTCTCTGGGTCAACTGAGTTTGAATATTATAGCATGTGCACTTGTATATGTGTATACTTGTGTGTGTGTATGTATGTATGTGTATGCTGAGCTGCTACTAAAGGAAGATTGGGACATAAAGATTTTTGAACCCATTTGAAGGCAAGGCATACCTTCATAACAAAAACCCTCTTACTTTTCAAAGTCCAGGTTTAATCCAGGAACCAAAAATGTTCATAGAGTTAGAGGGCATCCCAAATAAATAGATAATTAGCTTTTGGGTTCTAGAGGCATGCCTGCTAAGAATACACTTGGTGCCAGAAACTTTTGATACCTGTATTTCCTTAGAATTAAGTGAGATTAGATTAAGAATCCCTAAGACCATGAGCATGAGGAGAATTGTTACTGAGGAGGATGCCAGCAAGTGAAGAGGCACATTCTAAATTGGCCAAAGGATGCCAGGAATCCAAGGGAGTTATCTGGATGTAAATTTTATTCTTTCTTTTCTTTTCTTTTCTTTTCTTTCTTTTTTTTGGGGGGGTGTTTTCTAAACAGGGTTTCTCTGTGTAGCCCTATATGTCCTGGAACTCACTCTGTAGACCAGGCTGGCCTTGAATTCAGAAATCCACCTGCCTCTGCCTCCCAAGTACTGGGATTAAAGGCGTGTGCCACCACTGCCAGGCTGTAAATTTTATTTTTATGTCCTACCACCAGTATGCTTTGACTTTATTGTGACTGAGGCCAGAGCTTTGATTTTTTTGGTGCCAGCCTTCACTAGAACACTGTGTCCAGTGCATTCAGAATATGCTAATGAGGATATTGTTTCATTGATGATAACTATTAAAAAATATCTTGAGTTTTTAAATGAAAGCTATACCCAAAAAGACATGGGGTAGGGAAATTAGCGATCTTTTTCGGAGCCTTAGAAATGTGGTGCAGGGACTCTAGCTCTCATGTAATCATTAACTAATATGTTCTCTCGAGTAGACAGAGCATTCAGCATGCCTTGGTGCATTAACTGAGACAAGGAGGGCAGCAGAATGGCAGCCTGGCCACCTAGGAATAGAATTAGAACACGAAAGTAAACAGAAGAGAGGGGGTTTTGTGTGCACTGGGAATAATCTCATATACAGGTGCAAAGCATTAGTCATGAGTGGGGTAAGATACCATGACACCCCTCTCCTCCCCACAGAAGTCTTTGAAAATGCAGAGCCTGGCTGTGACTCCTCTAGGCCTCATGTGCTGATGTTTACTGATTCGATCCTGTACATACAAAAATCCCAACTGTGTCTGTGTGTATCCTGCCTCCAGTTTCTATCTTTCTCCCTAAAATTCTTAAGGAAGCAGTGGTAACTGGTGCTTTTGAATACATGTTTTGTAAAGGATAATTATTCATTCAGTACTGAATGTATGATAGAAAATACGGAAAGGTGTATAAATACCACTAGCCCATCTTTGCTAGGTAATATTCTTAAAGGGCCAGGCCTTCCTCTAAACTTTGATTATTCATAAATATGTTGAGTGTGGTATGTATGTTGTGCTATCAACAGTTAATCTTTTATTGAAGCAAACTCAAGAGACTAAAATCTATTTGCTTTACCAAGCTTGGCCACTGATAAATGTATGATTTGGAATTTTCCTTTTGTGAATTCCACAGCTCAAGAACAACACAGCTGGGCATGGCACAGATCATATTTATCTTTTCCTTCATTAAAGTACAAGAAGATAGCATCATTGGAGGCTTAGAGGGAGGGATTGCTAAAGAACACTTCTCCTGTTTGTCTACTCACTTGAGAAAGCCTTTTCAAACAAGTGTTTGAGATACTTGTGCACAAAGCTAGGCCAGTCATCTAAAGAAGACCAAGTGAATGCCTATAAAGTGGCTGGATTTCAGATAACATTTTCCTCCTGAGTGTTTAGATTGGTTAAATATTAGAGGAAGGAAGATAATAACACTGTTTGTCACCATAGGCTTGGACATATATCTGTTTTCACAAGGTTAGTTTGAAAAGCCTATCAAAGATTTTTTTTCCATTCCAGATGATTTTGTTTCAGCTTGATAAAGGGAATGGGAGGTGGATATTGGAAGGTACCTGCCAGGCAGAAACATGAAAACTTCTTGTAGACTTTATAAGACATATAATTTTTTTGATTCTTGTGAATGAACTGATAATCAATTGGTTGCCATTGCGGGACACACTACTTTTCATGATACATGTTTATATTTATATCTTTAATTCTTTCTTATTTTCTTTGCTAGTGCACAGACTAGCTATAAGCCTGAGAGTAATGCTTATTTGTAAACTTAAACTTTTTTTTTCATTATTGGATATCTTGCAGGATCAAACTTATGTAAGTTATAATAAATCCTGGAATGGGAGACTACGATCCCATGGTGCCAGTCAACAGCTATGCCACAGCACTGAGCACCTTTATGGAGATCTGATTATTTTCTCCAACTCTCCGTGCAAAGTGGGTGCTTATATGTGGGTTCAGGGCTTCAATTTATTGTCATAATTTTCTAGAATGTCATAATGGAGCATTATAAAAAAATTAAAACTGGGAAAAGATTTTATTATCTTGCTTTGTTGAAGCTTAAATTTTCAATACTCTTTTAGTGTAATGCTTCATGTGACCAGAAGCTTGAGTTTACATGGTCTTTGTTGTTGTAATTATGAGCTTAAGCATCATTCCTCTCAGGAACCTTAATACACTTGTAGTTTTTGCTGTTAGAGCACCTACAATCCCCAGTAAGACAGTGCGTAAACAGTAGGTGACCAATCACTGTGGATTGAATTGTGTACCTTGCAGAACTGTGGTGTGTACAAGAGGGGTGTTCTGAAAGGGATGGGAATGTGGGCAACAGAGGGATGGGAATGTGGGGGACAGAGGGATGGGAATGTGGGGGATAGAGGGATGGGAATGTGGGGCATAGAGGGGTGGGAATATGGGGAACAGAGGGATGGGAAT